>NC_135990.1:4629891-4763074 GCF_053455715.1 Rhinoraja longicauda
CACCAAAGCATCTTGTCAGCCATATTCATATCTCATCGGTTGTGCAGTATTATTTGTCAGAGAGCTGAAGTGGTTTTGTAGAGGGAGGGGAGGCTACTGGAGAAATGGCTCAAATTCCGCAGGCCACTACTGCCAGTAAAAGATCTGTATCCTTTATTCATCTCCGTGTGGGTTTTCTCCGAGATCTTCGGTTTCCTCCCACACTCCAATGACGTACAGGTTTGTAGGTTAATTGGTGTCAATGTAAAATTGTCCCCAGTGTGTGTAGGACTAGTGTTAGTGTGCGGGGATCGCTGGTCGGTGCGGAACTCGGTGGGGCCGAAGGGGCCTGTTTCCGCGCTGTATCTCTAAACTAAACTAAACTAAACTGAACTAAACTTCGCACAGAAGAAGACAAATCAGTCCAAGGTGTAAATTCTGAGATTGACAGTCTGAACTCTCTCTCTCTCTCTCTCTCTCTCTCTCTCTCTCTCTCTCTCTCTCTCTCTCTCTCTCTCTCTCTCTCTCTCTCTCTCTCTCTCTCTCTCTCCTCTCTCTCTCTCTCTCTCTCTCTCTCTCTCTCTCTCTCTCTCTCTCTCTCTCTCTCTCTCTCTCTCTCTCTCTCTCTCTCTCTCTCTCTCTCTCTCTCTCTCTCTCTCCCTCTCTCTCTCTCCCTCTCTCTCTCCCTCTCTCTCTCTCTCTCTCTCTCTCTCTCTCTCCCTCCCCTGCTCCCTGCATCAGGACTGAGAGGGAAGATGACCAAGTGGAAGGAGGAGAGGGAGTGGGGAGTGATGTGTGGTTTGAGGGGAGGGTGAGGATGATGGGGGTGATGAGGGAAGGGGGCATTTGTAGAGACAGTCCCTGTGGTCCAAGCTGCCCACTTCCGACCAACATGCCCCATCTATGCTCGTCCCATCTGCCCGTGTTTGGCCCATGTCCCTCGAGACCTTCCCTACCTGAGTAGCTTTTGAACGTTGTTGTAGTCCCTGCCTCAACCACCTCCTCTGGCAGCTCGTTCCCTACACCCACCACCCTCTGACTGAAAGGGTTGCCCCCTCATTTGGGAGAAAGACGAAGGTGGGTGAGGGGTAGAAACAGTATAAGAAAGAAAAACAGATGGACACAGATGGTTAATTAAAGGTTGCAGCATGGAAACAGGCCCTTCGGCCCACAGAGTCCATGCTTGACCATCGATTGCCCGTTCATGCTCTTTATACATTAAGCTCCCTTTCCCTCCCACTCCCTACACACCAGCGGCCATTTACAGAGGGACCAATTAACCCCACAATCCCGCACTGTTTGGAGACCCAGGTTCCATCCTGACCTCGGGTGCTGTCTGTGCGGAGTTGGCACGTTCTCCCGATGACCTCGTGGGTTTCCCTCCGGGCGCTCTGGTTCCCCCCCACTTCCCCGAAGGACCTGCGGGTTTGTAGGTTGTGTGAAAGTGGAACCAGTGTGAAGGGGAGATCGCTGGTCAGCACAGGCTCGGTGGGCCAAAGGGCCTGTTTCCACACTGTATCTCAAAAGTAAAGAAGGCCTTGTATCGTCTGCCCGATGATAGGAGTTCAAACAGACTGTTGCAGGGGTGTGAGGAGTCTTTGTGGATGCTGGTGGCTTTTCTGAGGCATCGTGTGTTGTAGATGCCCTCCAAGGCTGGTAGCTGTGTTCCGATGGTCCTCTGAGCTCTATGGACTACCCACTGAAGAGTTCTCCTCTCTGCCTCCGTGCAGCTGAGGTACCACACAGGGATGCCATGCGTTAGGATGCTCTCTATGGTGCAGCGGTAGAAGGTCGTCAGCAGCTGTTGGGGTAGACCAGACTTTTTCAGACACTAACACTATCCTACACACAATTTTACAATTTTACCAAGCCAATTAACTTACAAACCTGTACGTCTTCGGGACAATAGACAACAGGTGTAGGAGTAGGCCATTCGGCCCTTCGAGCCAGCACCACCATTCAATGTGATCATGGCTGATCATTCTCAATCAGTACCACGTTCCTGCCTTCTCCCCATACCCCCTGACTTCGCTATCCTTAAGAGCTCTATCTAGCTCTCTCTTGAATGCATTCAGAGAATTGTCCTCCACTGCCTTCTGAGGCAGAGAATTCCACAGATTCACAACTCACTGACTGAAAAGGTTTTTCCTCATCTCCGTTCTAAATGGCCGACCCCTTATTCTTAAACTGTGGCCCCTGGTTCTGGACTCCCCCAACATTGGGAGCTCTATCTAGCTCTTCTCCCTCACTAGGGAGTGTTGAGAAAACCCGCGCAGAGAAAAACCCGCGCAGAGAAAACCCGCGCAGGTCACGGGGAGAACGTACAAACTCCGTACAGACAGCACCCGTAGTCGGGATTGAACCCGGGTCTCTGGCTCCGTGAGGCAGCAACTCTACCGCTGAGCCACCGCGCTTAAAAATAAAAACCGCGCGAGAAAGCAAGTGGCAATCACGGGGAGGCAAGATTATCGAGGGAAATAAGGAAAGTTAAAAGAGGGGGAACTTGCAGAAAAGTACCTTTTGTGTTTGTCGATTCTGTTCAACCTCCGATAGATAGCTGGACAGATTGTGCCATATTCCCCACAGTCACGCAGTAATACCAATATTAAAAGAACTCTTATTTCTTGTTTGTTGAGGCATTAGTGATGAAAAATACCATCTGGAGCAGCGTAATTATTCAGTAAGGTAATCTACTTGGATACATTTATATAGATTGAAAAATTAGCTCTGTACTCTCAGTTGTACAAGGTCCAAGCTGGTGCTGGTCGGCACTTTGACCCGGTAAATAAACCCAGTAAGAAGGATTCGTTTTCCTGCAATAAAATAATCGGGTGTTTAGATTTACTCGTTTTAACAACTGGAATGGGTATTTGCATTTTTTAAATGATTGCGGTCTGTATGGTATCAGCTTATGTTCCCACTTTCACTGCAAATGGATTGCTGATGGTTGGCAAGTGCTCGGTATTTATTGTAACCTAATGGTTTGGGAGTGGAGCGTTTAACTTTAGAGTGTGTGGCACTTTGCACTAACTTAGAAATTGCTGGTCAGAGAGTCATAGAGTCACAGAGGCATAGAGCCATAGTCATAGAGTGATACAGCGTGGAAACAGGCCCTTCGGCCCAACATGCCCACACCGGCCAACATGTCCCAGATACACTAGTCCCACCCAAGTCTTCATAACAAGAGGAGTTGAGTACAGGAGCAAAGAGGTCCTTCTGCAGTTGTACAGGGCCCGAGTGAGACCGCACCTGGAGTACTGTGTGCAGCTTTGGTCTCCAAATTTGAGGAAGGATATTCTTGCTATTGAGGGCGTGCAGCGTAGGTTTACTAGGTTAATTCCAGGAATGGCGGGACTGTCATATCATATCATCATATCATATCATATATATACAGCCGGAAACAGGCCTTTTCGGCCCACCAAGTCCGTGCCACCCAGCGATCCCCATACATTAACACTATCCTACACCCACTAGGGACAATTTTTACATTTACCCAGCCAATTAACCTACATACCTGTTGAAAGACTGGAGCGACTAGGCTTGTATACACTGGAATTTAGAAGGATGAGAGGGGATCTTATCGAAACGTATAAGATTATTAAGGGGTTGGGCACGTTAGAGGCAGGAAACATGTTCCCAATGTTGGGGGAGTCCAGAACCAGGGGCCACAGTTTAAGAATAAGGGGTAGGCCATTTAGAACTGAGATGAGGAAAAACCTTTTTCAGTCAGAGAGTTGTGAATCTGTGGAATTCTCTGCCTCAGAAGGCGGTGGAGGCCAATTCTCTGAATACATTCAAGAGAGAGCTAGATAGAGCTCTTAAGGATAGCGGAGTCAGGGGGTATGGGGAGAAGGCAGGAACGGGGTACTGATTGAGAATGATCAGACATGATCACATTGAATGGTGGTGCTGGCTCGAAGGGCCGAATGGCCTCCTCCTGCACCTATTGTCTATTGTCTATTGTCTAAGTCGCACCAGCTTCTCGTTCTCACCCAACAAACAGCTAACAATGGCCTGTTTCCTTTATCGTCGTTACGTTTTTGCCGATCTTTCATTCATTGTTCTTTATCTCTCTACATCATCGTCTGTATCTCTCGTTTGTCTTATCCCCGACCAGTCTGAAGAAGGGTCTCGACCCGAAACGTCACCCATTCCTTCTCTCCGGTCCCACCGAGTCACACCAGCTTTTTGTGCCTGCCTACCACTCCCTGTGTAGGAAGGAACTGCAGGTGCTGGTTTAACCCGAAAATAGACACACGAAGCTGGAGTAACTCAACGGGTCAGGCAGCGTCTCTGGAGAGAAGGAATGGCTCCTTCCATTCTCTGGCTACTCAATGCCTGTTCGTCTGAGAAGGACGGCACGGTAGCGCAGCGGTAGAGTTGCTGCTTTACAGCGAATGCAGCGCCGGAGACACAGGTTCGATCCTGACTACGGGTGCTGCACTGTAAGGAGTTTGTACGTTCTCCCCGTGACCTGCGTGGGTTTTCTCCGAGATCTTCGGTTTCCTCCCACACTCCAAAGACGTACAGGTATGTAGGTTAATTGGCTGGGTAAATGTAAAAATTGTCCCTAGTGGGTGTAGGATAGTGTTAATGTGCGGGGATCGCTGGGCGGCACGGACTTGGAGGGCCGAAAAGGCCTGTTTCCGGCTGTAGATATATGATATGATATGATATGACTTGTTTACTCTTCTCTGGTAATCAAATCTCACTGCGTACTGGAATATTACCTTAATTCAATGTGAGCAAGGGTCCCGACCTGAAATCTCACCAGATGCTGCTTGTCCCACAGAGTTCCTCCAGCACTTTGTGCTTTGCCCAAAATTCCAGTTTCTACTGTTCTTGGTTTCATGTACGAAGGAACTGCAGATGCGAGGTTAGAGACAAAAGGCTGGAGTAACTCAGCGGGTCAGGCAGCATCTCTGGAGAGAAGGAATGGGCAAGGTTTCGGGTCGAGACCCTTCTTCGTAATGTTCTTTGTATCGACATGCTCTAATCTTGCTTACCAACCCCCTCTATGGAATCTTATCGCCAGCATTGTGGAGTTGCAAATAGACAATAGACAATAGACAATAGGTGCAGGAGGAGGCCATTCAGCCCTTCGAATGCACCACATCCATTGCTTTTCAATAGACAATAGACAATAGGTACAGGAGGAGGCCATTCGGCCCTTCGAGCCAGCACCTCCATTCAATGTGATCATGGCTGATCATTCTCAATCAGTACCCCGTTCCTGCCTTCTCCCCATACCCCCTGACTCCGCTATCCTTAAGAGCTCTATCTAGCTCTCTCTTGAATGCATTCAGAGAATTGGCCTCCACTGCCTTCTGAGGCAGAGAATCCCACAGGTTCACAACTCTCTGACTGAAAAGGTTTTTCCTCGTCTCAGTTCTAAATGGCCAACCCCTTATTCTTAAACTGTGTGGCCCCTTGTTCTGGACTCCCCCAACATTGGGAACATGTTTCCTGCCTCTAACGTGTCCAACCCCTTAATAATCTTATACGTTTCGATAAGATCTCCTCTCATCCTTCTAAATTCCAGTGTATTCAAGGCTAATTTTTCCTCCAGCTTCTCCTGCGATCTGTGCTGAAGAAGGGTTTTGACCCGTAAAGTCACCCACCCCTCCTCTCCAGAGATGCTGCCTGTCCCGCTGAGTTACTCCAGCATTTAGTGTCCGTCTATGTATCTTAAAGGGACTAATAGTTTGTTTGCCACGCGTCTGTTCTCTCAATCCTTTCCTGGCTTGTTCTGTCCTTAATATACCCTTCAGTGTAATTTACAATCAACCACAAGTCAACCTATCCACATATATTCTCAAAGGAATCCAATAAATTAGTCAAACTCAGTCCCCCCTTTCATAAATCCAAGTTGACCCTGCTCAATCCTATTATTATTTTCCGTGTCTCTCGATGTCACATCCAATGCTTTTCCCACTTACCAACATCAAGCCAAGCGTTCCCTAATTTATCATCCTCTCCGAAATCTCGCTCCCTTCTGGGTGATTTACCGATGTGCCACCGTGCTGCCCAACGTCACGTTCGCCCATGCTGTCCCCCGGTTCATGCCGCCCTTCTTAGTTCTTCAGTTTAGAGACACAGCGCGGAAACAGGCCCTTCGGCCCACCGGGTCCGCGCCGCCCAGCGATCCCCGCACATTAACACTATCCTACACCCACTAGGGACATTTTTTTAACATTTTACCCAGGCAATTAACCTACAAACCTGCACGTCTTTGGAATGCGGGAGGAAACCGAAGATCTCGGAGAAAACCCACGCAGATCACGGGGAGAACGTGCAAACTCCGTACAGACGGCGCCCGTAGTCGGGATCGAACCCGGGTCTCCGGCGCTGTGAGGCAGCAACTCTACCGCTGCGCCGCCTGCTGCTTCTATGGAGCTACTGCACTGATGTCATCCGTGAGCTCCATCACAATCTCGCCTCTTTTCTCTTTTCGGCCTGTCCTTCCTCGGGATATTTAGTTCCCTGCCTTGGTCACATTGCAGCTATTTGTATGCAGCGGCCATGAAATCGTTCTCATTCACTCATCTGTCTCTTTGTGAATGAGACCTGCATTTAGATGTGGCCTCTTTAACATTTTTCCATATTCCGACCCTATTTGTTCCCTGACGTTTTGTATCCACTGCCTATTTACTTTGCTTATTCGATTTCTCATTTCTGTTTCCACTTTTATGTTTTCTCCCACCTCATTGCCCCCCTTCAGATTTCCATCCCCCATCCAGACTAGTTTGAACGTCCCACAAACCCATTGCCACAATCATGAGATATTAGTCCTGATCCTGTTGAGATGCAACATATTCTCTTGTAATCCACCCTGGAAATAGTCCTAAACATCTCAAATATCTGAAGCCTTCTTCAGACTTAGACTCTAGAGCGGCACGGTGGCGCAGTGGTAGAGTTGCTGCCTTACAGCGGCAGTGACCCAGGTTCGATCCTGACAAGGGTCGCCAACTTCCTCACTCCCAAATACGGGACAAGGTGACGTCATCGCCCCGCGCCCCACGTGACCTCACCCAGCCAGCGGGCACGTGCTCCCACTCCACCAATGGCGGCCGCCCGGGCCGGGAGGCGGGTCGCTACGCAACCTCCGTTAGGCGAACACACTCGGCCCCGCTCCCCGATCACACTCCGTTAGCCTACACTGTCCCGGCCTACAGCGGGCCACGGGCCTAATACGGGACAAGGGCGGTCCCGTACGGGACAAACCAAAATACGGGATGTCCCGGCTAATACGGGACAGTTGGCAACCCTAATCCTGACTGTGGGTGCTGTCTGTATGGAGTTTGTACGTTCTCCCTGTGACTGCATGGGTTTTCTCTGATCTTATTTTTTTTATTTAGAGATACAGCGCAGAAACAGGCCCTTCGGCCCACCGGGTCCGCGCCGCCCAGCGATCCCCGCACACTAACACTATCCTACACCCACTAGGGACAATTTTTACATTTGCCCAGCCAATTAACCTACAAACCTGCACGTCTTTGGAGTGTGGGAGGAAACCGAAGATCTCGGAGAAAACCCAAGCAGGTCACGGGGAGAACGTACAAACTCCATACAGACGGCGCCCGTAGTCAGGATCGAACCTGAGTCTCCGGCGCTGCATTCGCTGTAAGGCAGCAACTCTACCGCTGCGCCACCGTGCAACAGGTACTGATTGAGAATGATCAGCCATGATCACATTGAATGGCGGTGCTGGCTCGAAGGGCCGAATGGCCTCCTCCTGCACCTATTGTCTATTGTCTATTGAAGCTTGCATTTGGAAATGGCGTTCAGGAGCTACGGATTTTTGTGACATTGGCCGTATTAGTTTCTTTGTTGGCGCAGTGTCTACACTCCAAGTGAGTACTCAGGCAGGTTTTCAGGCAACTGAACCATCCTACCACAACCAGAGAGCAGTGCTGAACTACTGTCCACCTCATTGGCGATCCTCGGGCTATCCTTGATCGGACTTTGCTGGCTTTACCTTGCACTAAACGTTATTCCCTTTATCATGGATCTATATACAATGTGAATAGCTCGATTGTAATCATGTATTTAGTTCAGTTTAGTGTTAGAGCGCGGAAACAGGCCCTTCGGCCCACCGGGTCCCTGCCGACCAGCGATCCCCGCATATTAACACTACCCAATTTTTACATTTGCCAAGCCAATTAAGCTACGATCTGTGTTGTCTTTCTGGATAACATGCAACAAAACATGCACCAACAGGAAAAATGTTCCCAATGTTGGGGGAAGTCCAGAACCAGGGGCCACACAGTCTAAAAATAAAGTGGAGGCCATTTAAAACTGAGGTGAAGAAAAACTTTTTCAGTCAGAGAGTTGTGAATTTGTGGAATTCTCTGCCACAGAAGGCAGTGGAGGCCAATTCACTGGATGAGTTTAAAAGAGAGTTTGATAGAGCTCTAGGGGATAGCGGAGTCAGGGGGCATGGGGAGAAGGCAGGCACGGGTTACTGATTGTGGATGATCAGCCATGATCACAATGAATGGCGGTACTGGCTCGAAGGGCCAAATGGCCTCCTCCTGCACCTACATTCTATGTTTCTAAAAGCTTTTCACTGTACCTCGGTCCACGTGAAAATAAACCAAACTGCAACTAGAATGACTTATAAGAAGATAACTGCAGATGCTGGTACAAATCGAAGGTATTTATTCACAAAATGCTGGAGTAACTCAGCAGGTCAGGCAGCATCTCGGGAGAGAAGGAATGGGTGACGTTTCGGGTCGAGACCCTTCTTCAGACTGAGTTACTCCAGCATTTTGTGAATAAATACCTTCGACTAGAATGACTCAATTGGATGTAAGGTGCTTCAGAACATTTCGAGCCTCTCCTACCTATTTTAGTATTCCAAGAGCTAAAATCATCTGTTGGTGATATTAAGTAGTGAGTTCAGAAAGTTTGTTTACTGGCTAGTGTCCACCTTCACTGTTGAGGGGTGTAACCTATATAAAATAAAGAGATTAATGCCTGTAATAAAATAACGGGCAGAGGAAAGTCAAATTCATAGAGCTTTCTTTCATTTCACTTTGTGCACTGTAATCCTTAAAACCTGTCCACCATGTTAATATTCAATGGTAATTTTTTACTATAAAGGTGACTCTAACATCCTTGGTTACTTCTCCTGCTCGGTAGAAGGTTACAATTACATTGCTGCAGAATTATCTGAATTCATTGTCACTGAAGTTGTCGACGATGAATAGAGCAGTCTAATGTTTTGTGTCAATTGGATTCTGAACCATTACCTCAGTCACACAAGTCTACATGCTAACCGTAGCTGAGGAGGAATTGAAATTCAAAGCATAGAATGGATTGAGGATTATTTTCTTTGCAAAAAAACTAAAAGGATTTTTAGTAATATAGCCTTTGGATTTTTGTAACAGCCAACTTAATTTATTCGTGCCCTTCAGGTAAGAAGATCTTGCCATCCTTAACATCTGTTTAAGGAGTTGAGTCTGGCACTTGGGATTGGAGAGAACCAGACCTTGCCTACAAGATGGTGTAGCGGTAGAGTTGCTGCCTTACAGCGCTTACAGCGCCTGAGACCCGGGCTCGATCCTGACTACAACAAAAACTAAACAAATCCACTCAATGGGCGACACGGTGGTGCAGCAGAAGAGTTGCTGCCTTACAGCGTCTGTACGGAGTTAGAAACATAGAAAATAGGTGCAGGAGTAGGCCATTCGGCCCTTCGAGCCTGCACCGCCATTCAATATGATCATGGCTGATCATCCAACTCAGTATCCCGTACCTGCCTTCTCTCCATACCCCCTGATCTCTTTAGCCACAAGGGCCACATCTAACTCCCTCTTAAATATAGCCAATGAACTGGCCTCAACTACCTTCTGTGGCAGAGAATTCCACAGATTCACCACTCTCTGTGTGAAAATAAATTTCTCATCTCGGTCCTAAAAGACTTCCCCCTTATCATTAAACTGTGACCCCTTGTTCTGGACTTCCCCAACATCGGGAACAATCTTCCTGCATCTAGCCTGTCCAACCCCTTAAGAATTTTGTAAGTTTCTATAAGATCCCCCTCAATCTTCTAAATTCCAGCGAGTACAAGCCGAGTCTATCCAGTCTTTCTTCATATGAAAGTCCTGCCATCCCAGGAATCAATCTGGTGAACCTTCTCTGTACTCCCTCTATGGCAAGAATGTCTTTCCTCAGATTAGGAGTCCAAAACTGTACGCAATACTCTAGGTGTGGTCTCACCAATGCCCTTTACAACTGCAGCAGAACCTCCCTGCTCCTATACTCAAATCCCCTCGCTATGAATGCAAACGTACCATTCGCTTTCTTCACTGCCTGCTGCACCTGGGACCCGGGTTCGATCCCGACTACGGGTGCTGTCTGTACGGAGTTTGTACGTTCTCCCCGTGACCTGCGTGGGTTTTCACCGAGATCTTTGGTTTCCTCCCACACTCCAAAGACGTGCAGGTTTGTAGGTGGATTGGCTTGGTGTATGTGTAAATTGTCCCTAGTGTGCCGCGTAGGATGGTGTTAATGTGTGGTGATCGGCCGCTGGTCGGCGCAGACACGCTGGGCCTGTTTCCGCGCTGTATCTCTAAACTAAACTAAACTAAGGAGGAAGGAACTATGTGTAACTGTGCCAAGGTGTTTGATGTTTTTGCTGCCTCAGCACAGGGATAATTAGGGATGGATGTTAAATGTTGGTCTTGCCAGAAGTGTCCAAATTCTGTGATCAAACTCAAAGAAAGAAATCCCATGGAGTTCAATTAGGAAGGTTTGCATGTATTCAAGCGTTGTAGTGCATGGGCAACTGCCTGTCCTCCATATGACATCGCCCAGGCTTGCATCCGACCCACACATCCACGCTGCTCTAGCCGAGGGTTGGCGCGAGCAGCCAACACCCAGGATGCATCACCCATGGTCAGCCATGACCGAGGGGGGCCTTAGAGGTGTAGGAAAATAACTGCAGATGCTGGTACAAATCGAAGGTATCACAAAATGCTGGAGTAACTCAGCAGGTCAGGCAGCATCTCAGGAGAGAGGGAATGGGTGACGTTTCGGCTGAAGAAGGGTCTCGACCCGAAACGTCACCCATTCCCTCTCTCCTAGATGCTGCCTGACCTGCTGAGTTACTCCAGCATTTTGTGGGGCCTTAGAGGTGTGCTCTGGGCAGTTGGAAGACGGGAAGGCACAGAATAAATTGTGAATGAAGGATTGTCTAAACCCACGCAGGTCACGGGGAGAATGTGCAAACACCGTACAGACATCCCCATAAATTAACACTATCCTACACACAGCAGGGACAAATTACACTTATATCACTATACTAAAAGTGTAGGAAAATAACTGCAGATGCTGGTACAAATCGAAGGTATCACAAAATGCTGGAGTAACTCAGCAGGTCAGGCAGCATCTCAGGAAAGAAGGAATGGGTGACATTTTGGGTCAAGACCCTTCTTCAGTCTGAACAAATGTCACCCATTCCTTCTCTCCTGAAATGCTGTCTGACTCACTATACTAAAACGCTTCTTCTACAAAACCTACAAATATTTACAGAAGCCAATTAACCTACAAACTTGTACAACTTTGGAGTGTGGGAGGAAACCAAAGATCTCGGAGAAAACCCACGCAGGTCACGGTGAGAACGTACAAACTCCGTACAGACGGCGCCTGTAGTCGGGATCGAACCCGGGTCTCCGGCGCTGTGAGGCAGCAACTCTACCGCTGCGCCACTGTGCCACCATTGTGGGCCTCTTCCTGTGTGTACTATGGTTTTATAGTGAAGATAGACACAGAAATCTGGAGTAACTTTACGGGTCAGACAGCATCTCTGAAGCAAAGGAATGGGTGATGTTTCGGGTCGAGACCCTTCTTCAGTCTGTTAGATTGACAACACAAGCAGTATATTGATAGATACAATAACAACATTTAAGGAGCATTTGGACAGGTACATGATTGAGAAATGTTTAGAGGGAAATGGGTCAATAGACAGTAGGCAATAGGTGCAGGAGTAGGCCATTCGGCCCTTCGAGCCAGCACCGCCATTCAATATGATCATGGCTGATCATCCACAATCAGTACCCCGTTCCTGCCTTCTCCCCATACCCCCTGACTCCGCTATCCTTAAGAGCTCTATCTAGCTCTCTCTTGAATGCATTCAGAGAATTGGCCTCCACTGCCTTCTGAGGCAGAGAATTCCACAGATTCACAACTCTCTGACTGAAAACAGTTTTTCCTCATCTCCGTTCTAAATGGCCTACCCCTTATTCTTAAACTGTGTGGCCCCTTGTTCTAGACTCCCCCAACATTGGGAACATGTTTCCTGCCTCTAACGTGTCCAACCCCTAGACAATAGGTGCAGGGGTAGGCCATTCGGCCCTTCGAGCCAGCACCGCCATTCAATGTGATCATGGCTGATCATCCACAATCAGTACCCCGTCCCTGCCCTCTCCCCATACCCCCTGACTCCGCTAGGCAAATGGGATTAACATGGATGGGGCATCTTGGTCGGCATGGACAAGTTGGAGAGAGAAGATTGTTTGCCTGCTGCATGATAGTACTACTTCTCCAACTTTAGATAGTTCCTCTGCCCCTCTCTTCCCCTCCTCCTTCCCAGATCTCCCTCTATCTTCCTGTCTCCACCGATATCCTTCCTTTGTCCCGCCCCCCTGACATCAGTCTGAAGAAGGGTCTCGATCTGAAACGTCACCCATTCCTTCTCTCCCGAGATGCTGCCTGACCCGCTGAGTTACTCCAGCATTTTGTGAATAAATCGATTTGTACCGGCATCTGCAGTTATTTTCTTATACTGCATGATAGTATGTATTTTGCAATCAGTTTGCAAATTGTTGGAAAGACTTTTGCAACAATAAAAGCCAGCGTTTTCCAAATTAAGACCTTTGAAGATAAAACCAATCTCAGGCAAAAGTTGGGAGGCAGAAGTTCGAAGATTGCCTCATGCGAGATAATTGATGTCATTAGCTGCAAGTAGCGAGATTCGAACCTGGTTATGGGGTTGCTTTAATCAGCATGTTCCTTTTCACTTATCCATGAGATTGTATCAGTTCTGGTCATCGTCACTTTATTATAGTAGATCATTTACTAATGCAAATTGCAGACTTCCTGCTATTGAAAGTAATTTAGGCAAATCTTCAGCTGCATCTCCTGCAGTTCAATTATGAAACCCATTTCCAATTAACATAAAATTATGGGCAAATGTTTTAAAATAAGCGAAAACAATTTCAGACATCATTTCGAACTTTTGTTTTCCCAAAGTACATGCGTATTCTTTTCACTTTTTATGTGCAGCTTGAGATGCCTTTATTGTCATGAACTAATTCAGAAAAATTCAAATTCAATTATCTCAAAAAAATGGAAATTTCTTTCCTTCTAAAAACTTGCCTGGATATTACAGTGGTAATAGCACTGAACCTATTTAGTCATCACCCTGAGAAACTCAGAAAATACTTCAAGAAATGTTTTTCCAAGTACGTTCAAAAAGCCCGAAGTTACTTCCGATGATCAACATTTGCACAGAGCGACAATAGACCACAGACAATAGACAATAGGTGCAGGAGGAGGCCACTCGGCCCTTTGAGCCAGCACCACCATTCAATGTGATCATGGCTGATCATTCTCAATCAGTACCCCGTTCCTGCCTTCTCCCCAAACCCCCTGACTTTAAAAACTCTATCTAGCTCTCTCTTGAAAGCATCCAGAGAATTAGCCTCCACTTCCTTCTGAGGCAGAGAACTCCACAGATTTACAACTCTCTGACTGCATTTTTTTTCCCTCATCTCCATTCTAAATGGCCTACCCCTTATTCTTAAACTGTGGCCCCTGGTTTTGGACTCCCCCAACATTGGGAACATGTTTCCTGTCTCTAACGTCTCCAATCCCTTAATAATCTTATATGTTTCAATAAGATCCCCTCTCTTCCTTCTAAATTCGAGCGTAAACAAGCCTAGTCGCTCCAGTCTTTCAACATACGACAGTCCCGCCATTCCAGGAAGTAACCTGGTGAACCTACGCTGCACTGCACTTGGGAACTATTGTGGGCCCAACCTTGGAATAACAGGACACACCTGTAGGAAGGAGATGAGGAAGAATTTCTTTATCCAGAGGGTGGTGAATCTGTGGAACTCATTGCCACAGGAGGCCAAGTCAGTTTTTAAGGCAGGTATTGCTAGTTTCTTGATTAGTACGGATGTCAGGGGTTGTGGGGAGAAGGCAGGAAAATGGGGTTGGGAGGGAGAGATAGATCAGCCATGATTGAATGGCGGAGTAGACTTGATGGGCCGAATGGCCTAATTGTCCAACTGACCTTTCTGTCCTCGGTCTCCTCCATTGTCAGAGCGAGGCTAAACGCAAATTGGAGGAACAGCATCTCATATTTCGCTTGGGCAGCTTACAGCCCAGTGGTATGAATATTGATTTATCTCACTTCAGGTAGCCCCGGCATTCCCCCTCTCTCTCCATCACTCCCCCACCCAAGTCACACCAGCTTCTCGTTCTCACCCAACAAACTGCTAACGATGACCCGTTTCCTTTATCATCGGTACTAATTTTGCCTATCTTTCATTCATTGTTCGTTATCCCTCCACATCACCTTCTATATCTCTCGTTTCCCTTATCCCTGACCAGTCTGAAGAAGGGTCTCAACCCGAAAAACGTCACCCATTCCTTCTCTCCAGAGATGCTGCCTGTCCCGCTGAGTTACTCCAGCTTTCAATGCAGCTCACAATACTCCAAATGTGGTCTGACCAGTGCATTATAAAGCCTCTGCAAATCCCCCCCCCCCCCCCCCCTCCCTCTCCCAACCTCAATTATTGTGAATGATTTAATTCAAAATTTACAGACACTGCACTTCGGTGGAGCACTAACCATTGATACTGAATGAGTAAATGGTTGGTCATTGCTAAGTTTAACAGATAGCTCATTGTTTACCACAGTTATACTGTAAAAACTACGTACAGATAGCAGAAGGGTAATCCATCAAAGATCTGTAAGTCTCAAAACTTTAAACTGGATCAATTCCATCATCTTCTCTGCTTCCTAACTTTATCCTCTGTCTTACGAATATATGTAGTGTTCGATGTCATGTACTTACAAACAGTGTCATTTAAAAGATTTTGAACTTCAGCAATGTCAGAAATTGAAGCATTTTACTTAGATGTTGACAAGATTTTTGTTTTTCATTGATAGTTCAGAGGTGGCAAGAATGTGAAGTTTCGTTTAGTTTCAGTTTTAGTTTAGAGATACAGCGCGGAAACAGGCCCTTCGGCCCACCGAGTCCGCGCCGACCAGCGATCCCCGCACACTAACACTACCCCTCACACACTAGGGACAATTTTCTACATTTAGACCAAGCCAATTAACCTACAAATCTGTACGGCTTTGGAGTGTGGGAGGAAACCGAAGATCTCGGAGAAAACCCACGCAGGTCACGGGGAGAACGTACAAACTCCGTACAGACGGCGCCCGTAGTCGGGATCGAACCCGGGTCTCCTGCGCTGTGAGGCAGCAACTCTACCGCCACCCCACCTCCACAGTGGACAAATGGACGTGGGTTACCCACAAACTAATTCAACAGGGGATCGGGACCAAGGGACCAGGCGATCTTCTACCGTTCCCCCTCTTCCCAGTAACATTCCGACTAATGTTATCCAAAGGCATTAACACTTGCAATATTAATACCGCACAGTCTGACAGCCCAGCAGTGTCAGTGTTTATCTGATTAGATGTGTTGACATTCTGCTGTGTTATTTTCTTACCTGAGGTTATTTGAGTTGGCAGCACTGTAGAGCCAAAATTTGTCCTTGACAATCCCTCTCAACTTGTGATGTTGGAAATTGGAGGTGACTTCTGTCTGTATGTGTCTCTTGATTACTGTTTTGTTTTTTTGTGGTTTAGTTTATTTTAGTTTAGAGATGACAGCCCGGAAACAGGCCCTTTGGCCCACCGAGTCCACGCCGACCAGCGATCCCCGCACACTAACACCACCCGACACACACTAGGGACAATAGACAGTAGACAATAGGTGCAGGAATAGGCCATTCGGCCCTTCGAGCCAGCACTGCCATTCAATGTGATCATGGCTGATCATTCTCAATCAGTACCCCGTTCCTGCCTTCTCCCCATACCCCCTGACTCCACTATCCTTAAGAGCTCTATCAAGCTCTCTCTTGAATGCATTCAGAGAATTGACCTATAGACAATAGATAATAGACAATAGGTGGAGGAGTAGGCCATTCGGCCCTTCGAACCAGCACCACCATTCAATGTGATCATGTCTGATCATTCTCAATCAGTACCCCGTTCCTGCCTTCTCCCCATACCCCCTGACTCCGCTATCCTTAAGAGCTCTATCCAGCTCTCTCTTGAATGCATTCAGAGAATTGGCCTCCACTGCCTTCTGAGGCAGAGAATTCCACAGATTCACAACTCTCTGACTGAAAACGTTTTTCCTCATCTCCCTTCTAAATGGCCTACCCCTTATTCTTAAACTGTGGCCCCTGGTTCTGGACTCCCCCAACATTGGGAACATGTTTCCTGCCTCTAACGTGTCCAACCCCTTAATAATCTTATACGTTTCGATAAGATCCCCACTCATCCTTCTAAATTCTAGTGTATACAAGCCTAGTCGCTCCAGTCTTTCAACATATGACAGTCCCGCCATTCCGTGAATTAACCTGGTAAACCTACGCTGCACGCCCTCATTTACAATTTACAATTTTACCGAAGCCAATTAGCCGACAAACCTGCACGTCTTTGGAGTGTTGGAGGAAACCCACGCAGGTCACGGGGAGAACGTGCAAACTCCGCACGGACTCTACGACTGCAAGAAGAGGAGGACTACTGATCACAGATGTCGTTGTTAGTCTTTCACTCAGATGACCAGTTTTCATGAGAGAGTTAGATTTAGCTCTTCGGGCTCAAGGAATCAAGGGATTTATTCACAAAATGCTGGAGTAACTCAGCGGGTCAGGCAGCATCTCTGGAGAGAAGGAATGGGTGACGTTTCGGGTCGGGACCCTTCTTCAGACTGATGTCAGGGGGGCGGGACAAAGGAAGGATATAGGTGGGAACAGGAAGATAGAGGGAGATCTGGGAGGGGAAGAGAGGGACAGAGGAACTATCTAAAGTTGGAGAAGTCGATGTTCATACCGCTGGGCTGCAAGCGGCCCAAACGAAATATGAGGTGCTGTTCCTCCAATTTGCGGTGGGCCTCACTATGGCACTGGAGGAGGCCCATGACAGAAAGGTCAGACTGGGGGTGGGAGGGGGAGTTGAAGTGCTCGGCCACCAGGAGATCAGATTGGTTAACGCGGAACGAGCGCAGGTGTTGAGCGAAGCGATCGCCGAGCCTGCGCTTGGTTTCGCCGATGTAAATAAGTTCACATCTGGAGCAGGAATCAGGGATATGGGGAGAATTCAGGAACGGGGTACTGATTTGAGATGATCAGCCATGATCACATTGAATGGCGGTGCTGGCTCGAAGGGCCGAATGGCCTACTCCTGCACCTATTTTCCTTTGTTCTATGTTTCGATGCTGTCAGGATAATCAGTCACCGCTAATATTGTGATTGTAGAGCTCGCTGAGAGGGGAGCGTGACTAGTCTGCCTCTCTTCCTTCCATAAAGACTGGATAGACTGGGCTTGAGGGGGGATCTTATAGAAACATATAAAAATTTTAAGGGGTTGGAGAGGCTAGATGCAGGAAGATTGTTCCCGATGTTGGGGAAGTCCAGAACTAGGGGTCACAGCTTAAGGATAAGGGGGAAGTCTTTTAGGACCGAGATGAGAAAACATTTCTTCACACAGAGACTGGTGAATCTGTGGAATTCTCTGCCACAGAAGGTAGTTGAGGCCAGTTCATTGGCTATATTTAAGAGGGAGTTAGATGTGGCCCTTGTGGCTAAAGGGATCAGGGGGTATGGAGAGAAGGCAGGTACAGGTTTCTGAGCTGGATGATCAGCCATGATCATATTGAATGGCAGTGCAGGCTCGAAGGGCCGAATGGCCTACTCCTGCACCTATTTTCTATGTTTCTATGTTTCTGGTTCCAGAACACATCTCATAAACCTTTCTCCTGGAGGCTACTTGAAGGAACATCAGCAAAATGGTGCATCGTAGTACATTAAATCATGTCAAATTGAATTTGACAGCCAGTGACGAGGGAGTCACGAGCAGATGGTACATGGTAGACAGTAGCTATAGGGTGATCTGTGTCCTTCAGATGATCTTCTGCCCAATGGACTTTGCAGAACCATGATCATTAAACTAATTGCTTTGAAGATGGAAGTTCATCTCCCAGCCAGCATAATGATGCAGCAGAATCATCGAAACATAGAAAATAGGAGCAGGAGTAGGCCAATCGGCCCTTCGAGCCAGCCCACCGCCATTCAATAGACAATAGACAATAGGTGCAGGAGGAGGCCATTCGGCCCTTCGAGCCAGCACCGCCATTCAATGTGATCATGGCTGATCATCCAAAATCACTACCCCGTTCCTGCTTTCTCTTCCCATATCTCTTGATTCCGTTAGCCCCAAGAGCTCTATCTAACTCTCTCTTGAAAACATCCAGTGAATTGGCCTCCACTGCCCTCTGTGGCAGAGAATTCCACCGATTCACAACCCTCTGGGTGAAAAAGTTTTTCCTCATTAGTTTATTGCCACGTGTACCGAGGTACAGTGAAAAGCTTTACGTGGCTCAATTCTGATATAGAAGTTGAAATTAATCTCCTATAATGTGGGCCAAATGCAGGCAAGTGTAGATGGGACATGTTGGTCGGTGTGGGCAGGTGGGTCTAGTGTAGATGGGAGATGTTGGTTTTTAGCTTAGTTTAGTTTAGAGACACAACGTGGAAACAGGCCCTTCGGCCCACCGAGTCCGTGCTGACCAGCGATCCCCACACACTAACACTATCCTACGCGCACTAGGGACAATTTACACTTACACCAAACCAATTAACCTACAAACTTGGAGTGTGGGAGGAAACAGAAGATCTCGGAGAAAACCTCACACAGGTCACGGGTAGAACGTACAAACTCCGTGCAGACAGCGCCCGTAGTCGGGATCGAACCCGGGTCTCTGGCGCTGTAAGCGCTGTAAGGCAGCAACTCTACCGCTGCGCCACCGTGCCATACCGCTGGTTGGTATGGGCAAGTTGGGCCGAAGGGCCTGTAGGACTTGACAACTCCATGTTCCTCTCAACACTCTGCCCCATCACTCTCAAAACAATAGCACTTTATTGTAGAGTTAGACATGAATCTTGAATGCAGTTAATCCTGTAAGCCGGCGTTGAGTATTGCCAAAGATGCTGTGAATAACTCCCCTGCCAGATTAGGAAGTTATATCCTTTTCCAGCTGAGAGATTCGCAGTTTGAAATCACGGATAGACAGCACTCCAAAAGTTCAGCATATCCTTGGGGGACACACACATGTGTTTTGTTGTCTAATCTCCAGTGAGATACTCTAACCACCATCTCCTGACTTGAGGCGCTAGGAAGATCTACACTGTGGGGGGGAATCGCACATTAGTCGAGCTCAGTGCTCTCTGAGGTGAGATTAGCTCCAGGCTTAGTTTAGTTTAGTTTAGTTTAGTTTGGAGATACAGCACGGAAACAGGCCCCTGCTGCCCACCGAGTCCGCGCCGCCCAGCGATCCCCTCACACTAACTCTACCCTACACACACTAGGGACAATGTACATTAATACCGAGCCAATTAACCTACAAACCTGTACGTCTTTGGAGTGTGGGAGGAAACCGAAGATCTCGGAGAAAACCCACGCAGGTCACGGGGAGAACGTACAAACAGTGGCCACACATTAACAGTATCCGTACCGACAACTGATCACCAGGTACACTAGCACTATCCCACACACCAGGGACTATCTACATTTTTACAGTGAGAATCTATGCTATTAGCTGATATAGTCAATTAGAGATATTATATTTTGTTGTAGTAGAGATGGTTTCTTTTGTTGTTTTAGCTAATATAAAATGAATGCTTATTTTAGTGGAAAGCAGTAAGATGGATGCTTGTGGCAGAAATGTTATCCTTGGGAACAGAATGTGTTTGTCCCTTTACGAATGATAAGGAGTGTACAGAAGAGATGGGCTCTTGTCCTCTCCCACTACTCTGTCTGACTGTGCGAGTGTTGTGTATTGAAACAGTAAAGCAAGGTCAGGCAGCTACGAGTTTGCTCGTCTATAGAGATAAAGAAAGTTTCTTTCTTAGTAACAACTCCTTATTTGGGTGCGTGTGAAAGTAGGAAAAGTTTTGAATCCACTCTAGGTAAATCGATGCATTTCTCTAAAAACATGTGACTTATATTAATGGTTTGGTTTCTGAGCATGTGACCTGTATCAATGATTTTGTCTTCTCTGTAACCATGGGAATTGTATTAGATGTGTAATTGGTCCTTGATTTCTTTTTGTCACACCTCTCTTTTTCTGTATAAAAAGTAAACAATCGTGGAGAAGTTATCTGAATGGTGTCAAGTTAGGAGGAGGGGGAGTTCAACGAGATCTGGGTGTCCTAGTGCATCAGTCAATGAAAGGAAGCATGCAGGTACAGCAGGCAGTGAAGAAAGCCAATGGAATGTTGGCCTTCGTAACAAGAGGAGTTGAGTATATGAGCAAAGAGGTCCTTCTACAGTTGTACCGGGCCCTGGTGAGACCGCACCTGGAGTACTGTGTGCAGTTTTGGTCTCCAAATTTGAGGAAAGATATTCTTGCTATGGAGGGCGTGCAGCGTAGGTTTACTAGGTTAATTCCCGGAATGGCGGGACTGTCGTATGTTGAAAGGCTGGAGCGATTGGGCTTGTATGCACTGGAATTTAGAAGGATGAGGGGGGATCTTATTGAAACATATAAGATAATTAGGGGATTGGACACATTAGAGGCAGGAAACATGTTCCCAATGTTGGGGGAGTCCAGAACAAGGGGCCACAGTTTAAGAATAAGGGGTAGGCCATTTAGAACGGAGATGAGGAAGAACTTTTTCAGTCAGAGAGTGGTGAAGGTGTGGAATTCTCTGCCTCAGAAGGCATTGGAGGCCAGTTCGTTGGATGCTTTCAAGAGAGAGCTGGATAGAGCTCTTAAGGATAGCGGAGTGAGGGGGTATGGGGAGAAGGCAGGAACGGGGTACTGATTGAGAGTGATCAGCCATGATCGCATTGAATGGCGGTGCTGGCTCGAAGGGCTGAATGGCCTACTCCTGCACCTATTGTCTATTGTCTATTGTCTATTGTCCCCTGAGTTGAGATCTTTTCAGACACTAGTACTGAGTCTGGAGAACCTCTCGGGAAGAACCCCATGGTGGAATAAATCTGATGTGCTAATCCAGTATTACGTGTGATTATTCAGACGGAAGGTAAAGAACTTGATTTAACAACAGAAGCCAATTAACTTACAAACCTTTCGGTTTTGGAGTGTGGGAGGAAACCAGAGCACCCGGGGAAAACTCTGTACAGGCAGCACCCGTGGTCAGGATCGAACCCGGGTCTCTGGCGCTGTGAGGCAGCAACTCTACCGCTGCTTCACCGTGCCGCCAAGTTACAAGTTACATTACCCGTTTTAGATTTAGATTTGGAGATACAACGCGGAAACAGGCCCTTCGGCCCACCGAGTCCGCGCCGCCCAGCGATCCCCGCACACTAACACTATCCTACACACACTAGGGACAATGTTTACATTTACCCAGTCAGTTAACCTACATACCTGTACGTCTTTGGAGTGCGGGAGGAAACCGAAGATCTCGGAGACAACCCACGCAGGTCACGGGGAGAACGTACAAACTCCGTACAGACGGCGCCCGTAGTCGGGATCGAACCTGAGTCTCCGGCGCAGCATTCGCTGCAAGGCAGCAACTCTACCGCTGCGCCACTGCTGTGAACCCAGACTGTTTAACGATATACTGTGTCTGGACGAAGGTAGGCACAAAATGCTGGAGTAACTCAGCGGGACAGGCGGCATCTCTGGAGAGAAGGGATGGGTGACGTTTCGGGTCGAGACCCTTCATCAGTGTCTGCCTGACCCGCTGAGTTACTCCAGCATTTGTATCTGGACAGTAAACTAGGAAAATGCACTTCAGGCATGTAGGATTAATGAAAGAAAAACTGCATTGCCACCCAACTGTTGCAGCTTGAAATTCTAACAAAGAGCCAGTTGCCTACGTAGGTGGAAATATGATTAAAGAACTCTTCAATGACAGTGAACCAAACAATCATAGACTCGCCCAGAGTAAATGCAATGCTCAATATACCTAACTGATGGAAAGCAATTGGTAATTACCTGGAACATAGAATACAGAGCAGTACAGCACAGCGCAGAAACAGGTCCTTCAGCCCATCGTGTCCAGCAATTCCCGCAAATTAACACTATCCTACACACACAAGGGACAATTTACATTTATACCAAGCCAATTTTCCTACAGACCTGTACGTCTTTGGAGGGTGGGAGGAAACCGAAGATCTCGGAGAAAACTGAGAAGAATGGGGAGAACGTACAAACTCCGTACAGACAAGCTCCCGTAGTCAGGATCGAACCTGGGTCTCTGGCGCTGTGAGGCAGCAACTCTACTACTACGCCACTCTCTCAGAGAGAGGGGGAGAGAGAGAGGGGGAGAGAGAGGGAGAGAGAGAGAGGGGGAGAGAGAGAGGGGGAGAGAGAGGGGGAGAGAGAGATGGGGAGGGGGAGAGAGGGGAGAGAGAGGGGGGAGAGAGAGGGGGAGAGAGAGGGGTAGAGAGAGAGGGGGAGAGAGAGAGGGGGAGAGAGGTGGAGAGAGGAGGAGAGAGAAGGGAGAGAGAGAGGGGGAGAGAGCAGGGGAGAGAGAAGGAGAGAGAGAGGGGGAGAGAGAGAGGGAGAGAGAGAGGGGGAGAGGAGGAGAGAGGGAGAGAGAGAAGGGGAGAGAGAGAAGGAGGAGAGAGGGGGAGAGAGGGGGATAGAGAGGGGGGAGAGAGGGGGAGAGAGGGGGAGAGGGAAGGAGGAGAGAGAGGGAGAGAGAGAGGGGATTAAAAGATAATATAAAAAACTGTTTGAAAGGGAAACGCCACCATGCCACCCATTATGTTGTGTTGTTGTGGCCCCAACACCCATGTTTTGGGGGAACTAGACACCCTGTTTACAGGCCTCAAAATGTAGGCAACTGCAGGACGTGAGGAAAATGGAGTTTAACGGTAAAGGTATTGAAATCCACACCTCAGGGGACTGAACTGAGTTGTGTCGGCACTGTGCAGCAACCGGTAGAGTTGCTGCCTCGCGGCACGACAGACCCAAGTTCCATTCTGCCCACAGGTGCCGTTGGTGTGGAGTTTGCATGTTCTCCCTGGGACCGTGTGGGTTTCCTCTGGGTGGTCATGCCTGTAAGCGACAGGAGCAGAATCAGGCCATTCCTTCCACTCTGCCATTCAATCATGGCTGATCTATCTCTCCCTCCTAACCCCATTCTCCTGCCTTCTCCCCATAACCTCTGACACCCGCACTAATCAAGAATCTATCTATCCCTGCCTTAAAAATATCCACTGACTTGTGGCCTCCACAGCCTTCTGTGGCAAAGAATCCCGCAGATTCACCACCCTCTGACTGAAGAAATTCCTGCTCATCTCCTTCCTGAAGATGCCCCAGGACATCCTGTCAGCGAGCAAATCTGTAGGTTAATTGGCTTCTGTAAACCCCCCCTCCCCTTTTGTGTAGGGAGTGGATACGAAAGTCGGGCAACCTAGTATTAGTGAACGGGTGATTGTGTAAGTGTAAAATTGTCCCTAGTGTGTGTCGGATAGCGTTAGGGTGCAAGGATCGTTGGTCGGGGTGGAATCGATGGGCCGAAGGGCCCGTTTCCTTGTGTAAACCAGCATCTGCAGTTCCTTCCTACACACATAGCCATGCGTCTTAACAACTGCCCTTGTTCTAGATTCCTGCTCTGGTCTCTCAATGGTCATAAAAGAGACAATTACAACAGAAGGCTGGGGAAATTCCTATCCAAACCAACACTTATCACTGTCCGGGCCTACAGCGTCCGGGCCTACAGCGTCCGGGCCTACAGCGTCCGGGCCTACAGCGTCCGGGCCCACAGGGTCCGGGCCTACAGCGTCCGGGCCTACAGCGTCCGGGCCTACAGCGTCCGGGCCTACAGCGTCCGGGCCTACAACGTCCGGGCCTACAGCGTCCGGGCCTACAGCGTCCGGGCCTACAGCGTCCGGGCCTACAGCGTCCGGGCCTATAGCGTCCGGGCCTACAGCGTCCGGGCCTACAGTGTCCGGGCTCTAAAGTGGATTGTGTTGGAAAGAACTGCAGATGCTCCTGTCCCGCTGAGTTACTCCAGCTTTTTGCGTCTACCTTCACTATAAAGTAGATTAATTGTGTAAGAAAATAACTGCAGATGCTGGTACAAATCGAAGGTATTTATTTCACAAAATGCTGGAGTAACTCAGCGGGTCAGGCAGCATCTCGGGAGAGAAGGAATGGGTGACGTTTCGGGTCCAGACCCTACTTCAGACTGAAAGTAGATTAATTGGTCATTTATTGCATCGTGTCGGTTTGAAGGTATTTGCTGTGGAAAATACATTATGTGGTGGTCATAATTCAAGGGGCCTTTGACCACACATTAAGTTTTGAAAATAAATCTTCACCAACTCACCTCTAATTCTATGAATTTAAATCTTACAATAACACAGAAGGACTTTCCTGGGTTTTATCTCGTGCTCAACACTAATCCTCTCATCCTATATCTGTACAATGTGGACACCTCGATTGTAATCATGCATAGTCTTTCCGTTGACTGGCTAGCACGCAATAAGAAGCTTTTCACTGTACCTCGGTACACGTGGCAATAAACCAAACTAACTCAGGAGGCCATTTGGCCCATCATGCCCATACTAGCATCTAAGGTGATTATCATGGGCGTCAGGGCTTATGGGGGAGAAGGCAGGAGAATTGGGTGAGGAGGGAGAGGTATATCAGCCATGATTGAATGGCGGAGTAGACTTGATGGGCCGAATGGCCTAATTCTACTCCCATCACTTATGATCTTACGCAATCCCATCAATCCCATTGCTCCTCTCCTTGTCTCTCTGTGTCCCTGAAACTTATTCTCTCCCATAAAAGTTGATTAACTCTCCCTTTATTCTTTGTTGTCATGAACCTCAGGCGAGTGAGGGAAATTCCAATTAGCCTACCAACACCCCCCAACACAAGCCACTGAGAGAACTTGCAAACACCACATAGACATCTCTTCAGAAAAGATCTGGATTGTTGACGTTTTTGCTAATGGGACCATTGTTCTTTTATTCCCCCTGTTTCAATCTGCCATTGGCTTCCTCGAGACAGAACGTTATCCCAGTGAGAAGATCCCTCTGCAGCTATCTTCCTCAGTGGGTTGCACCTGGGCATCACCTTCCCAAGTCCGATGTGTCTGGGAGTCATATCATATCATATCATATATATATACAGCCGGAAACAGGCCTTTTCGGCCCTCCAAGTCCGTGCCGCCCAGTGACCCCATACATTAACACTATCCTACACCCACTAGGGACAATTTTTTTTTTACATTTACCCAGCCAATTAACCTACATACCTGTACGTCTTTGGAGTGTGGGAGGAAACCGAAGATCTCGGAGAAAACCCACGCAGGTCACGGGGAGAACGTACAAACTCCTTACAGTGCAGCATCCGTAGTCAGGATCGAACCTGAGTCTCCGGCGCTGCATTCGCTGTAAAGCAGCAACTCTACCGCTGCGCTACCGTGCCGTCATAGCCTCACACAGTGCGGAAACAGGCCCTTCGGCCCAACTGGTCCATGCCAACCAGGATGCCCCATCTACACCAGTCTAGAAGCTACAGGAGCATGAAAACTGTAACGTCCAACTCAGGAACCTCTTCCCCACAGCCATTCCCTTAAACATCCCTGTTAAACAGTACAATCTCAAATAAGCTCTGAACTACATAGACTATTACTGTTATTATTGCACTATTATTGTTTGCTTTTTTGTGCGTAAGTGTGTGTGCGTGTGATATATATATATATATATATATATATATATATATATATATATATATAGGTCCGGACACTGTAGGCCCGGACGTTGTAGGTCCGGACACTGTATGCCCAGACACTGTAGGCCCAGACACTGTAGGCCCGGACGCTGTAAGTCCGGACACTGTAGTCCCGGACACTGTAGGCCCGGACGCTGTAGGTCCGGACACTATAGGCCCGGACGCTGTAGGACCGGATGCTGTAGGCCTGGACACTGTAGGCCCGGACACTGTAGGCCCGGACACTGTAGGTCGTACAGTGTAGGTCGTACAGTGTAGGTCCGGACACTGTAGGCCTGGACACTGTAGGTCGTACAGTGTAGGTCGTACACTGTAGGCCCGGACGCTGTAGGCCCGGACGCTGTAGGTCCGGACACTGTAGGCCCGGACACTGTAGGCCCGGACACTGTAGGCCCGGACACTGTAGGCCTGGACACTGTAGGTCCGGACACTGTAGGCCCGGACACTGTAGGCCCGGACACGGTAGGCCCGGACACTGTAGGCCCGGACGCTCTAGGCCCGGACACTGTAGGCCCGGACAGTGTAGGTCGCACACTGTAGGCCCGGGCACTGTAGGACCGAAGGCCCGGGCGCCACCTAACCGAGGTTGCATAGCAACCCGCCTCCCGGCCGCCAGTGGTGGAGCGGGAGCACGTGGCCGCTGGCTGGGTGAGGTCACGTGGGGCGCGGCGCGGTGACGTCACCTTGTCCCGTATTTGGGAGTGAGGAAGTTGGCAACCCCTGCACTGAACCAACGGGCTGCTAAGCAACAGACAAATGCAAGTTCGCCCTCATTTTGTATGCCAGGCATGGCTTATATTATTCTAGCGCTGGTGAAGAGCGGTGACCCTTGTTACAGGGCCACAGAATGCTTAATTAACACACATCTAGAGGTCGACTTACAAGTTAATTGCTGCTGCAGAGGGTAGTCGACACTTTTTGGGAAATGCTTGTAAACTTCTGACACCAGTCACAAGGAAACAGCAGCACATTAAAGGTTGTTTTCGCTAATTCCTGTTCTTTATTAGCTTCTCCTAAGTGCAGTCTGGTTAAACTGTGCCTGACAATGGAAGATGAGAACAGAGGCTGGTAAAACAAGTCGCGGGTGAAAGGGAGAAAGTGTTTGATTTATGCCTCGTCTTCACGAGCCCAAAAGGACATCAACGGTGGCGCAGCGGTAGAGTTGCTGCCTGACAGCGCTTGCAGCGACAAGGACCCAGGTTCGATCCCGACTACGGGCGCCGTCTGTACGGAGTTTGTACGTTCTCCCCGTGACCTGCGTGGGTTTTAGGGGATTTAGAAGGATGAGAGGAGATCTTATCGAAACGTATAAGATTATTAAGGGGTTGGACACGTTAGAGGCAGGAAACATGTTCCCAATGTTGGGGGAGTCCAGAACCAGGGGCCACACAGTTTACGAATAAGGGGTAGGCCATTTAGAACGGAGACGAGGAAAAACTTTTTCAGTCAGAGAGTTGTGAATCTGTGGAATTCTCTGCCTCAGAAGGCAGTGGAGACCGATTCTCTGAATGCATTCAAGAGAGAGCTGGATAGAGCTCTTAAGGATAGCGGAGTCAGGGGGTATGGGGAGAAGGCAGGAACGGGGTACTGATTGAGAATGATCAGCCATGATCACATTGAATGGCGGTGCTGGCTCGAAGGGCTGAATGGCCTCCTCCTGCACTTATTGTCTATTGTCTATTGTCTATTTTCTCCTAGATCTTCGGTTTCTTCCCCAGCGGTATGAACATTGACTTCTCTAACTAAGCTTGCTTTCCCTCTACCTCCATTCCTTCCCCCTTCCCAGTCTGACTGTCTCCGACTACATTTTGTCTCTGTTTGCTTTGGTGTTACACAACACCTGTCCCTTTACCTCCCCCCTCAACTCCATCCAAGGACCCAAACAGTCTTTCCAGGTGAGACAGAGGTTCACCTGCACCTCCTCCAACCTCATCTATTGCATCCGCTGCTCTAGATGTCAACTTCTTTACATCGGCGAAACCAAGCGCAGGCTCGGCGATCGTTTCGCTCAACACCTTCGCTCAGTCCGCCTTAACCAACCTGATCTCCCGGTGGCTCAGCACTTCAACTCCCCCTCCCACTCCCAGTCTGACCTTTCTGTCATGGGCCTCCTCCAGTGCCATAGTGAGGCCCACCGGAAATTGCAGGAACAGCACCTCATATTTCGCCTGGGCAGCTTGCAGCCCAGTGGTATGAACATCGACTTCTCCAACTTTAGATAGTTCCTCTGTCCCTCTCTTCCCCTCCCCCTTCCCAGTTCGCCCTCTATCTTCCCGTCTCCACCTATATCCTTCCTTTGTCCCGCCCCCCTGACATCAGTCTGAAGAGGGGTCTCGACCCGAAACGTCACCCATTCCTTCTCTCCTGAGATGCTGCCTGACCTGCTGAGTTACTCCAGCATTTTGTGAATAAATACCTTCGATTTGCACCAGCATCTGCAGTTATTTTCTTACATTATTCTCCCAGCTAACAGTGATTTATTCTACATGTTCCTTGATCTCAGTCCCCTTTGTCCTGGTTTCACACCTCACACTTCCTTATCTACGTATCTCCCTCTCCCCTGACATCGGTCTGAAGAAGGGTCTGATGCTAAAACGTCATCCATTCCTTCCCTCAAGAGATGCTGCCTGACCCGCCGAGTTACTCCAGTATTTTGTGTATCTTGCTTGCCTGGAAGGTTCGTTAACTTCTGTGGCTGATTAGAATTCCAGGCAGCAAAATTGTGCGTGCCTCTTCTGACTGTACAGAACATCCCATCTCGTAATTATGATTTTTAATCTTGTACCTTTAATTTATCTTGTGGCGATTCTGTGTCCTTCTTCAGAACATCCCGCCTCCAATGTCATTCATTAGTTCATTCTCACACACTCGGTCTGCTTCAGGCTGATTCACATTTTTTTCTGGTTCCTTTCTGCAAGAGCTGGGCCTCTGCTAAATCCTGGCACACTTAGAAACATAGAAACATAGAAAATAGGTGCAGGAGTAGGCCATTCGGCCCTTCGAGCCTGTACGCACCGCCATTCAATATGATCATGGCTGATCATCCAACTCAGTATCCCTTCTCTTCATACCCCCTGATCCCTTTAGCCACAAGGGCCACATCTAACTCCCTCTTAAATATAGCCAATGAACTGGCCTCAACTACCCTCTGTGGCAGAGAATTCCACAGATTCACCACTCTGTGTGTGAAAAAAAGCGTTCTCATCTCGGTCCTAAAAGACCTCCCCCTTATCCTTAAACTGTGACTCCTTGTTCTGGACTTCCCCAACATCGGGAACAATCTTCCTGCATCTAGCCTGTCCAACCCCTTAAGAATTTTGTAAGTTTCTATAAGATCCCCCCTCAATCTTCTAAATTCCAGCGAGTACAAGCCGAGTCTATCCAGTCTTTCTTCATATGAAAGTCCTGCCATCCCAGGAATCAATCTGGTGAACCTTCTCTGTACTCCCTCTATGGCAAGAATGTCTTTCCTCAGATTAGGAGACCAAAACTGTACACATTACACCAGGTTGTACGCAATACTTATATTACAACCGGCAGATCATGTTCTTTAAGGGTACCCTGCTGAGGTACAGGTGGACTCAGCAACAGGATGAGTAACAGGCAGCATATCTGCAGAGAAGGAATGGGTGGCGTTTCGGGTCGAGACCCTTCTTCAGACTGATCGGTGCATGTTCCAGATTAAAAGCACTGGATTTTGAGAAGCTCATAAATTCGGGAGGCACGGTGGCGCAGTGGCAGAGTTGCTGCCTTACAACGCCAGACACCCGGGTTTGATCCCAACTACACGCTGCCTGTACGGAGTTTGTACGTTCTCCCCGTGTCCCGCTTGGGTTTTCTCCGAGATCTTCGGTTTCCTCCCACGCTCCGAAGACGTCCAGGTTTGTAGGTTGATTGGCTTGGTACAAGTGTACAGAAGTTGTCCTTAGTGTGTGTGTAGGTTAGTGTTAATGTGCGGTGATCGCTGGTCAGTGCGGACTCGGTGGGCCGAAGGGCCTGTTTTTGTGCTGTATCTCTAAACCGAGCTAAAGTAAACTAATTAATTTTACAGGATTTTATTAGCTTTGCTGGCAAGTCAGAATTAATAGCACATTCCAAGTTGTCCTTCATCAGGTGGAGGTGAGCCATCTTAGGGAAGGAAGTCCACGAGAAGAGGCCCTTTGGCCCACCAAGGCCCACAAACGTACAGAATAAGGCTAACACCGATCAGCCAAAACATTATGACCATTGACAGGTGAAGTGAATAACATTGGTTATCTTGTTACAACGGCACCTGTCAAGGGGTGGGATATATTAGGCAGCAAGTGAACAGTCAGTTCTTGAAGTTGATGTGTTGGATGCAGGAGAAATGGGCAGGAGTAAAGACCTGATCGACTTTGACAAGGGCCATATTGTTATGGCCAGACAACTGGGTCAGAGCATCTCTGAAACGGCAAGGCTTGTGGGGTGCTCCCGGTCAGCAGTGGTGAGTACCGACCGACAGTGGTCCGAGGAGGGACAAACCACAAACCGGCGACAGACAGGGTGTTGGACGCCTAAGGGTCATCAATGCGCGAGGGCAACGAAGGCTATCCCGTCTGGTCCGAACCGACAGAAGGTCGACTGTGGCACAAGTCACAGAAAATGTTAATGGTGGTCATGGGAGGAATGTGTCGCAATACACAGTGCATCGCACCCTGCTGCGTATGGGGCTGCACACGGAGGACCAACAGCATATTAGGCAGGTGGGCATAATGTTTTGGCCGATCGGTGTGGATAGAGTGGATGTGGAGGACTGGTGGGAGAGTCTAGGACCAGAGGTCATAGCCTCAGAATTAAGGCGCGCCATTTTAGAAAGGAGGAACTTCTTTAGTCAGAAGGTAGTTAATCTGAGGAACTCATTGCCACAGAGGGCTGTGGAGGCCAAGTCAGTGGATATTTTTAAGGCAGAGATTATTGATTAAAACGGGTGTCGAAGGTTATGGGGAGAAGGCAGGAAAATGGGATTAGGAGGCAGAGATCAGCCACGATTGAATGGCGGAGTGGAACCGATGGGCCGAATGGCCTAATTCTACTCCTATAACTTTTGCACTTGTGAAATCCATGCTGAACCATCAGCCACCCATTTTGTGCTGACTCTACATTAGTTTAGTTTAGAGATACAGTGCGGAAACAGGCCCTTCGGCCCACCGAGTCCGTGCCGACCACTAGCGATCCCCGCACACTAACACTATCCTGCACACACTAGGGACAATTTACAATTTTATTCACCATAGCAAATAAACCAACAAACCAGCGTGTCTTTGGAGTGTGGGAGGAAACCGGAGGTCCAGGAGAAAACCCACGTGGTCACAGGAAGAATGTACAAAGGGCGGCACGGTGGCGCAGCGGTAGAGTTGCTGCCTTACAGCGAATGCAGCGCCGGTGAGACCCGGATTCGATCCCGACTATGGGCGCCGTCTGTACGGAGTTTGTACGTTCTCCCCGTGACCTGCGTGGGTTTTCTCCGAGATCTTTGGTTTCCTCCCACACTCCAAAGACGTACAGGTTTGTAGGTTAATTGGCTTGGTGTAAATGTAAATTGTCGCTAGTGTGTGTAGGATAGTGTTAGTGTGCGGGGATCGCTGGGCAGCACAGACTCGGTGGGCCGAAGGGCCTGTTTCCGCGCTGTATCTCTAAATCTAAAATCTAAATCTACAAAGGTAGAAAGTGGAAGGGGTATATGGAACAAGCTGCCAGAGCAGGTAATTGAGGCAGGGACTGTCGCAACATTTAAGAAGCAGTTAGACATGAGTAGGACAAGTTTGGATGGATATGGGCCAAATGCAGGCAGGTGGGACAAGTACAGTTGGGACACGTTGGTCGGTATCGGCAAGTTGGGCTGAAGGGCCTGTTTCCACACTGTATGATTCTATGACTCTCCAAGACTGTGATTGTCGTGCGTTGTTTGACCTAACCAGTTATGGAGGTGACTATAATAATAATAATAATAATAATAATATATTTATTTTATATAGCGCCTTATCACATGCTCAAAGCGCTTTACAAATACAATTAACATAGAAACAAACAGACAAACTATCCTGACGGAAAAGCGGCTAATACTCAACGCCAGCGTCCTCTCACGTCAGGGTCCGGCAGCAGACATCAAAAAGCACAAGACACACAGATACAATTTTTTACACAAAACAGCCATCACAGTGATTGCTCTAGGCATACCCTCACTGTGATGGAAGGCAACGTCTTATCTCCTCCTCATTCTTCTCCCGTGGCGCCACGAGGCGATCGAGGCTCCCAACCCCTTGAAGCCCCCACCGGGCGATGGAAAGTCCCAGGGCCGAGCCGAGCAGGCCGATGAAAGTCCTGAGCCCCCACCGGGCGATGGAAAGTCCTGCGGCCGAGCCACGCAGGGCGATGAGAATCCTGAGCCCCCACCGGGCGATGTAAAGTGCTGCAGCCGGGCCACGCAGGGTGATGAGGGGCCTGCGAGCGGGTCGATCGTACCTCGCGCTTCGGGGCGGTCGAAGCTGCTACGGCTGGAGCTCCCAAAAGCCGGTCGCCAGCCAGGGACCTGCGAGCTCCCGATGTTGCGGTCTGCAGGGCCCAACGGCCGAAGCCTCCGAGATGGTAAGTCCAGGCCCTGCGACCGGAGTCTTCGAGGTCGATCCCAGCTGGAGGCCGCCGACTCCACGATGTTAGGCCGTAGCGCGAACGGAGATACGACACGGTAAAGGTCGCATCTCCGTTGAGGAGCAGATTTAAAAAAAGGTTTCCCCCAACCCCCCCACCACCCCCCTACATACACAGAATTAAAAATAAAACAAAACGTACATTTAACATCGACAATGACAAAAAAACCACAAAAAAAAAACGGAGAGACTGCCGGTGAGCCCCAGCTGCAGAACACAGCCACGCCCCTTTTTTTTGGTTTTTTTTTGGGGTCCCAACATGAAACATCACCTCCCCACATTCTCCACAGATGCTGCCTGACCAAATGAGTTACTCCAGCACTTTGTGCCATCAAAGTACTTCAGTTCGGTTCAGATCATTGCCCCGGTGTACCGAGGTACAGCGAAAAGCTTTTGTTGCGTGCTAACCAGTCATCAGAAAGACAATATATAGACATTAGACAATAGGTGCAGGAGGAGGCCATTCGGCCCTTCGAGCCAGCACCGCCATTCAATGTGATCATGGCTGATCATTCTCAATCAGTATCCCGTTCCTGCCTTCTCCCCATACCCCCTGACTCCGCTATCCTTAAGAGCTCTATCTAGCTCTCTCTTGAATGCATTCAGAGAATTGGCCTCCACTGCCTTCTGAGGCAGAGAATTCCACAGATTTACAACTCTCTGACTGAAAAAGTTTTTCCTCATCTCAGTTCTAAATGGCCTGCCCCTTATTCTTAAACTGTGGCCCCTGGTTCTGGACTCCCCCAACATTGGGAACATGTTTCCTGCCTCTAACGTGTCCAACCCCTTAATAATCTTATACGTTTCGATAAGATCTCCTCTCATCCTTCTAAATTCCAGTGTATACAAGCCTAGTCGATCCAGTCTTTCAACATACGACAGTCCCGCCATTCCGGGAATTAACCTAGTAAACCTACGCTGCACGCCCTCAATAGCAAGAATATCCTTCCTTAAATTTGGAGACCAAAACTGCACACAGTACTCCAGGTGCAGTCTCACTAGGGCCCTGTACAACTGCAGAAGGACCTCTTTGCTCTTATACTCAACTCCTCTTGTTATGAAGGACAACATTCCATTGGCTTTCTTCACTGCCTGCTGTACCTGCATGCTTCCTTTCAGTGACTGATGCACTAGGACACCCAGATCTCGTTGTACGTCCCCTTTTCCTAACTTGACACCATTCAGATAATACTCTGCCTTCCTATTCTTACCACCAAAGTGGATAACCTTACACTTATCCACATTAAACTGCATCTGCCATGCATCCGCCCACTCACACAACCTGTCCAAGTCACCCTGCAACCTCATAGCATCTTCCTCACAGTTCACACTACAATGATTACAATCGATCCATTTACAGTGCTTAGATACAAGATAAGGGAATAACGTTTAGTGCAAGGTCAAGCCAGCAAAGTCCAATCAAGGATAGTCCGAGGGTCACCAAAGAGGTAGATAGTAGTTCAGCACTGCTCTCTGGTTGTGGTAGGATGGTTCAGTTGCCTGGGAAACTTGTTCACAAGCAAAACAACAGGCAGGCAAAGGGAGTTGCTGAATCTGGGGACTAATTTCCATGGGTTAAGCTTCTTTCTGTATTTGCTTTTCCATTTGGCACCTGAACATTTCACTGTTCCGTGAACCCATAAGAAAATGAAACTAGATTAGAAATTGAAAGAGAGCATTAAAAATGCATTCTTATTGTAGAAAATCGGCACAGTTTTTCAGAAGCATTCTTGGATGAGCAATGTATCGAACCTCTTTTCGCAATAGTGGAATTCTAAAGAATGAAGGAATTGTGAAACTATCTGGAAAAGTTAATTGATGTCAATTTGCTCTGAGATATGAATAAATACAGGAGCCCACAATACTTTGAGTGTTGCAATGTTTAGAGCAATTATTTCTGAGTTGAATAACATAGGAGTTCTTTTCAATTCTAGTTCAATTTGCAGCAGGGCATTTTAAACAATTGAATGGGTTGACCTTTGTACAGTGCCAGCTTCCTCCAGCAGAATTTCATCTGCACTCGAACAGACCCATTGTTGCGCGTTTTTTAAGATATCATTAATTTTGTTCCCCATTTACAAGTTCATTAGCTTCTGTGATTTGTTCTATGCTGAGGTAAAGCAAGTTGCCAGGTCTGCTAGGTTCAGGACTATTGGCTTCCACTTACTGAAGAAATAGTCAGACTTTTTAAAGAGTACTTAGTTTTAATTTTAGTTTTTAAAGATACACATTAGACAATAGACGTAATTGTAATTTCGTTCGGTACCTCGGTACCGAATGACAAATAAAGCTCTGTATTCTGTATTCTGTATTCTGTATAGAGGCAGGAAACATGTTCCCAATGTTGGGGGAGTCCAGAACCAGAGGCCACAGTTTAAGAATAAGGGGTAGGCCATTTAGAACTGAGATAAGGAAAAACTTTTTCAGTCAGAGAGTTGTGAATTCTCTGCCTCAGAAGGCAGTGGAGGCCAATTCTCTGAATGCATTCAAGAGAGAGCTAGATAGAGCTCTTAAGGATAGCGGAGTCAGGGGGTATGGGGAGAAGGCAGGAACGGGGTACTAATTGAGAATGATCAGCCATGATCACATTGAATGGCGGTGCTGGCTCGAAGGGCCAAATGGCCTCCTCCTGCACCTATTGTCTATTGTCTATTGTTTTAAATGGCCTTCCCTTTAATCTAAGACTGTGGCCACCTATTGTCTATTGTCTATACAGCGCGGAAACAGGCCCTTCGGCCCATCGAGTCCGCACCGACCAGTGATCCCCGCACACTAACACTATCCTACACACGCTAGGGACAATTTACACTTAAACCGAGCCAATTAACCTACAAACCTGAACGTCTTTGGAGTGTGGGAGGAAACGGAAGATCTTGGAGAAAACCCACGCTGGTTTAGGGGGGAGAACCTGGGTCTCGATCCCGACTTGCTATTCTTGCTATGGAGGGCGTGCAGCGTAGGTTCACTAGGTTAATTCCCAGAATGGCGGGACTGTCGTATGTTGAAAGACTGGAGCGACTAGGCTTGTATACACTGGAATTTAGAAGGATGAGAGGGGATCTTATCGAAACGTATAAGATTATTAAGGGGTTGGACACTTTAGAGGCAGGAAACATGTTCCCAATGTTGGGGGAGTCCAGAACAAGGGGCCACAGTTTAAGAATAAGGGGTAGGCCATTTAGAACTGAGATGAGGAAGAACTTTTTCAGTCAGAGAGTGGTGAAGGTGTGGAATTCTCTGCCTCAGAAGGCAGTGGAGGCCAGTTCATTGGATGCTTTCAAGAGAGAGTTGGATAGAGCTCTTAAGGATAGCGGAGTGAGGGGGTATGGGGAGAAGGCAGGAACGGGGTACTGATTGAGAGTGATCAGCCATGATCGCATTGAATGGCGGTGCTGGCTCGAGGGGCTGAATGGCCTACTCCTGCACCTATTGTCTATTGTCTATTGTCTATTGACTACGGGTGCTGTCCGTACGGAGATTGAACGTTCTCCCCGTGACCCACGTGGGTTTTCTCTGGGTGCTCTGGTTTCCTCCCACACTCCAAAGACCGTGCAGGTTTGTAGGTTATTCAGCTTCTGTGGTGGACTCAGTGGGATGAAGGGCCTGTATCCCGAAAACTAAAACTAAGATGCTGTCTAATCGTTGGGGTGTTTTCCAGCTTTCATTTCAGACACCATGTTCTGTTTTTATTTCAGATTTCCAGCGTCTGCAGTTTCTTTTAGATTTTTCTGGCAGCCCATAATTAACGGTATCCAAATGTAATCGATGAATCAGGTTTCCATTCGTGGCAGTATTTCAATTTTTTTGTGTTAACGTCTCTCAATGTCGAAGAATTTTACAACCGATCTTTACTCAAGAAACCATCACCTTACTTGACATGGGTATTCCACAAGATTCTCATTAGTTTATTGACCGATATTGATCGGGTTATCGATGAACCAATCTGTGTGACTTTTTTAAGCAAACCGGTTGATAAAAGATTGCCATGTGACCCCATAGAAACAAGGAACGGCAGATGCTGGTTTATCAAGCAAAGGTAGAAAATAGACAATAGGTGCAGGAGGAGGCCATTTGGCCCTTCGAGCCAGCACCGCCATTCAATGTGATCATGGCTGATCATTCTCAATCAGTACCCCGTTCCTGCCTTCTCCCCACACCCCCTGACTCCGCTATCCTTAAGAGCTCTATCTAGCTCTCTCTTGAATGCATTCAGAGAATTGGCCTCCACTGCCTACTGGAGTATTCAATGGGTCAGGCAGCATCCCTGGAGAACATGGATAGGTGATTTTTCGGGTCAATACTCTTCTTCAGACTGATTGTAGTAGGGGGGTAGATGACTGGTAGAGAGGTGCTGGACAAAGCCAGGCAATGATGAAACAAGGAACTGCAGATGCTGGTTTACCTAAGAAAGATGCAAAATGCTGGAGTAACGCAGCGGGTCAGGCAGCATCTCTGGAGAAAAGGAATGGGTGATGTTTCAGGTTGAGACCTTCTTCAGATCTGAGTCTGAAGAAGGGTCCCAACCCGAAACATCACCCATTCCTTTTCTCCAGAGATGCTGCCTGACCCGCTGAGTTACTCCAGCACTCTGTGAAACTTCACCTATCCATGTTCTCCAGAGATGCTGCCTGGCCCAATGAGTTACTCCAGCATTTTGTATCTTGGCTTGGGACCTTATTGTCTACTTCTACTTTATAACAATAACAGTCCAACAGTGCTTCTTCATTAGTAATGGACAATGCAGTAATCTTGTATCTTAAGGCTCTCATTATCAATGCTCTTGGGAGGCAATGATGTGCGTTATATTTTACTGTCTCTTCAAAAATCATCATAAATTAATTTTGGACTTCATTTAGCATTTTGCTTGTGAAAGCAGGCATGTGCTGTAGATTAAATCCTACAGAACGTATTTGCGAAACGTGGAATATTTTAGCCTGCTTTCAAAGAACATGAAACGAAGACTTTCAACCCACTGTTTATGTTAATAGTGACTTTAGGATGAGAGAGAAGGGGCAACTTTAAAGAAATCTGGAATAGGGTTTATGTTTGATCTTAGGGAAGATTAGCCATCTACCCTTCATGGTGCCTCGGCAAGGCCACCAGCATTATCAAGGTCCAACCACACCCCGGTCACTCTCTCTTCTCCTCTCTCCCATCAGGCAAGAGGTAAAGAAGTTTGGAAACGTACACCTCCAAATTCAGGGACTATATCTTCCCGGCTGTTATCGGGCAACTGAACCGTCCTCTCACCAACTAGAACGCAGTCCTGACCTCCCATCTACTCCATTGGAGACCTTCGAACTATATTCAATCAGACTACTGGACGTTATCTTGCACTAAATGTTGTCTCCTTTATCCTTTATGTACACGGTGGATGGCTTGATTGTAATCGTGTGTAGTCTTTTCTTTGACTGGATAGCACACAACAAAAAAGCTTTTCACTATACCTCAGTACACTGACAATAATAATAAACTAAACTAAACTAACTAGTACTAACCTAAACTAAACTAGAACTAACCCAAATTAAACTAAATTACTGTCTGGACTACTGCAACAGCCTCCTCTATGGCGCACCCTCAAAAATCATCAGTAAACTTCAATACATTCAAAACTCCGCTGCCCGTCTACTCACACACTCCCCGATCCGTGACCATATCACCCCCGTCCTTTACAAACTCCACTGGCTCCCCATCCCCCAGAGAATCCAGTACAAAATCCTCCTCATGACCTACAAAGCCCTCCATAACCTGGCCCCATCCTACCTGAACGACCTCCTCCACAGGCACACTCCCACCTGCACCCTCCGCTCTGCTGCTGCCAATCTCCTATCCCCCCCCATCCGGACCAAACTCAGATCCTGGGGGGACAGGGCTTTCTCCATCGCTGCTCCCACCCTATGGAACTCACTACCCCAAACCGTTAGAGACTCCTCCACACTCACCACATTCAAAACATCGCTGAAGTCTCACCTGTTCAGCACTGCCTTCAACCACTGAAGGTCACCTCACCTTCTGTCTCCTTTCTCTGTTCGTTTACTTATTTACTTATTTATCTATTTATTCATTTCCCTATCTATATCTATATAATACTAAAACTCTGCGGTCCAACATTCCGTATGTATATACGGAAGATTCCGAAGATTTCTGTCCATAACTTACAAACCCCGCTCCTCCCAGACGGTACACCAAAGCGCTACGATTTTTGTACCGCCGTATTCACCATTAACATGGGCAACTATTGTAAGTACTTTCGTTCAAATTGAAGCTACCTTTTTAAAGCTAGAGAGATATTAAAGTATAAATTTTCATTTCTAACCCTTTTCTTGAAGGGGCTTCAGTGCGTGATGTCACAATGGCACCCGTGCACCAATGAGAGATCAGCTCGGTTTTAAATTTACATCTTCAGCTTGTGACGTCACAATGCTTGTGTGAGATTGTTGCAACATTGTTGCGAAAAGCAACTGCCAGTTTTTTAAAGTTGTGCAAGTCACTTAACATACACAGATCAGCATGGGGCCCCTATTCCCTCCCTCCCCCCTTCCCCCCTCAACCCCTTCCTCCCCACTCCTTCCCACCTCCATCCCCACTCCCTCCCCCCTCCTCCCCAACTCCCTCCCCACCTCCCTCACCCCTCCTCCCCTAACTCCCCCCCCTCCCTCCTTCCCTCCATCCCTCCCCCCCTCCCTCCACCCTTCCATCCCTCTCCCCCTCCCCCCTCCTTCCACCCTCCCTCCCCCCTTCTGGTTACAAAGGAAACCCTACGGGGACGGGCCCAACGGGGAAAGAGGGGTACTGGGAAAAGGGGAGGTCCCCCTCCCTCCCCTTACCCCCTCCCCTCCCCCCTCCCCCTCCCCCCTAACCCTCTCCCTCCCCCTCCCCTCCCCCCCTCCCCTCCTACCTCCACACCTCCTCCTCCCTCCCTCCCCTCCTCCCGGTTACAATGGAAACCCTACGAGGACGGGCCCAACGGGGAAAGAGGGGTACTGGGAAAAGGGGAGGTCCCCCTCCCTCCCCCCTTCCCCCATCCCATCCCCCCTCCCTCCCCTCTCCCTCCCCCCCGTTCCCCCTCCCCTTCCCCCCTCCCTCCACACCTCTCTCCTCCCTCCCTCCCCTTCCCTCCCTCCCATCCTCCCAATGCTTGTTTGAGATGGGTGCTACATTGTTTCGAAAAGCACCACTAACAGATCGCAGTGAGAAGCACTATGTGACCGTGAATGTTTCAAAACAAGCACTTAAAAAGCACTTATCTTTTTTTAAAGTATTTTTTTTTATTGCAATTCACTTATCATACACAGATCAGCATTGGGCCCCTATGCTCGTGGGCCACCGGGGCAAGTGTTTCGAAAAAAGCACTGAGAGTGTGTCTGGGGGAGAGAGAGAATGGGGGGGGGGGGGGGGGGGTCTGAGAATGGGGACTGGGGAGGGGGACAACAGGGGTCGTTGCGGAGGGGGCTTGGTGGTGGGGGAAAGAGGGGTACTGGGAAAAGGGGAGGTCCCACTTCCCCCCTCAACCCCTTCCTCCCCCCTCCTTCTCACCTCCATCCCCACTCCCTCCCCCCTCCCTCCCCCCTCAATCCCAACCTCCTTCACCACTCAGCCCCTAACTCCCCCCCTCCCTCCTTCCCTCCATCCCACCCTCCCCCACTCCCTCCCCCCTCCCTCCACCATTCCATCCCTCTCCCCCTCCCCCCTCCTTCCACCCTCCCTCCCCTCCTCCCGGTTACAATGGAAACCCTACGAGGACGGGCCCAATGGGGAAAGAGGGGTACTGGGAAAATGGGAGGTTCCCCTCCCTCCCCCCTCACTCCCCCCTCCCTCCCTTCTCCCTCCCCCCCTCCCTCCCCCTCCCCTTCCCCCCTCCCTCCCCTTCCCCCCTCCCCCCTCCCTCCCCCTCCCCCCTACCCCCTTCCCTCCCCTCTCCCTCCCCCCCTTCCCCCCTCCCCTCCCCCCTCCCTCCCCCTCCCCTCCCCCGTCCACACCTCCCTACTCCCTCCCTCGAAAAGCAACTGACAGAAGCACTAAGTAGCCGCGAATGTTTCAAAACCAGCACTTAACCGCGAATGTTTTTTAAAAAAGCACTTAACCGCGAATGTTTCAAAACAAGCAATTAAAAAGCACTTTTTTTTAAAAAGTTTTTTTTTTATTCCAAGAGAATGGGGGGGGGGGTCTGAGAATGGGGACTGGGGAGGGGGACAACAGGGGTCGTTGCGGTGGGGGCTTGGTGGTGGGAGAAAGAGGGGTACTGGGAAAAGGGGAGGTCCCACTTCCCCCTCAACCTCTTCCTCCCCCCTCCTTCCCACCTCCATCCCCACTCTCTCCCCCCTCAATCCCAACCTCCATCACCACTCAGCCCCTAACTCACCCCTCCCTCCTTCCCTCCATCCGACCCTCCCCCACTCCCTCCCCCCCTCCCTCCACCCTTCCACCCCTCTCCCCCTCCTTCCACCCTCCCTCCCCCCTCCCGGTTACAATGGAAACCCTACGGGGACGGGCCCAACGGGGAAAGAGGGGTACTGGGAAAAGGGGAGTTCCCCTCCCTCCCCTCCTCCCTCCCCTCCCCCCTACCCCTCTTCCCCCCTCCCCCTCCCCTCCCCCCTTCCCTCCCCCTCCCCTCCTCCCTCCACACCTCCCTCCACACCTCCCTCCTCCCTCCCTCCCCCCCTCCCGGTTACAATGGAAACCCTACGAGGACGGGCCCAATGGGGAAAGAGGAGTACTGGGAAAAGGGGAGGTCCCCCTCCCTCCCCCCTTCCCCTCCCCCATCCCCTCTCCCTCCCCCTCCCTCCCCCTCCCCCCTAACCCCCTCCCTCCCCTCCCCCCTCCCTCCCCTCCCCTCCTCCCTCCACACCTCCCTCCTCCCTCCCTCCCCCTTCCCGCCCTCCCCTCCTCCCGGTTACAATGGAAACCCTACGAGGACGGGCCCAACGGGGAAAGATGGGTACTGGGAAAAGGGGAGGTCCCCCTCCCTCCCTCCCCCCTACCCACCTCCCTCCCCTCTCCCTCCCCCCCTTCCCTCCTCCCTTCCCCCCTCCCCTCCCCCCTCCCATCCCCCCCTCTCCCCCCTCCCTCCCCCCTACACCCCTCCCTCCCCTCTCCCTCCCCCCCTCCCCTCCCCCCCTCCCTCCCCTCCTCCCTCCCCCTTCCCTCCCCCAACCCTCCCCCTTTCCTCCCCTCCCGGTTACAATGGAAACCCTACGAGGACGGGCCCAACGGGCCCACTCGGTCTAGTGTTCTCTAAATCTCTGTAAAGCGTCTTTGAGTATATGAAAAGCGCTATATAAATGTAATGCATTATTATTATTATTATTAAACTAAACTAAACTAAACTAAACTAGAACTAACCTAAATTAAACTAAATTAAACTAAATTAAACTAAACTAAACTAAACTAAACTAAACTAAACTAAACTAAACTAAACTAAACTAAACTAAACTAAACTAAACTAAACTAAACTAAACTAAACTAAACTAAACTAAACTAAACTAGAACTAACCTAAACTAAACGAAATTAAACTAAATTAAACTAAACTAAACTAAACTAAGCTAAACTAAACTAAACTAAACTAAACTAAACTAAACTAAACTAAACTAAACTAAACTAAACTAAACTAAACTAAACTAAACTAAACTAAACTAAACTAAACTGGAATTAACCTAAATTATACTAATCTAGACTAGAACTAACCTAAACTAAACTAAATTAAACTAGAACTAACTTAAACTAAACTTAACTAAACTAAACTAAACTAAACTAAACTAAACTAAACTAAACTAAACTAGAACTAACCTAAACTAAACTAAACTAGAATTAACCTAAACTAAACTAAACTAAACTAAACTAAATTAGAACTAAACTAAACTAAACTAAACTAAACTAAACTAAACTAAACTAAACTAAACTAAACTAAACTAAACTAAACTAAACTAAACTTTCCTAACCTAAACTAAACTAGAACTAGAACTAAACTAAACTAAACTAAACTAAACTAAACTAAACTAAACTAAACTAAACTAAACTAAACTAAACTAAACTAAACTAAACTAAACTAGAACTAACCTAAACTAAACTAAACTAAACTAAACTAAACTAAACTAAACTAAACTAGAACAAAACTAAATTAGAACTAAACTAAACTAAACTGGAATTCACCTATTTATCTATTTATTCACTTCTCTATGTTCTCTAAATCCCTGTAAAGCATCTTTGAGTATATGAAAAGCGCTATATAAATGTAATGTATTATTATTATTATTATTAATCTAGACTAGAACTTACCTAAACTATACTAAACTAAACTAGAATTAAATGAAACTAAACTAAACTAGAACTAAACTAAACTAGAATTAACCTAAACTCTACAACACTAAACTAGAACTAACCTAAACTATTATAAATGAAACTAGTACTAAACTGAACTAAACTAAACTGAACTAACCTAAACTAGAACTAAGTCTGAAGAAGGGTCTCGAGCTGAAACGTCACCCATTCCTTCTCTCCTGAGATGATGCCTGACCCGCTGAGTTACTCCAGCATTTTGTGAAATAAACTAGAACTAAATTAAACTAAACTAAACTAAACTAGAACTAAATTCTTTACAAGATCCATCAGAATTAAGGATGATAGAATACAGGGAAGATAAGGAAATGATTATTTAACCAGGACATTTGCAACACTTGAGGCAATTCTCACCTTGTAAAATGTCTGGACACTTTCCTTCCTTCCTCTCCACCCAGTTCACCCCCTCTATTTCCCCCACACCTCACCCCGTGCACAATGCTGATGCCTCCCTGCACTGTGAAGCAGAAGGGGGAAAAAGGACCATAAATTAGCTCCATGCGCTAGCTCTCAGGGGTAACAGAATCAAGGGATATGGGGAGAAAGCAGGAACGGGGTACTGATGTTGTGAATTGTGAATGGTGTGTGGGATGGTGCCCGTGTACGGGGGGATCGCCGGTCGGCGTGGACTCGGTGGGCCAAAGGGCCTGTTTCCGCGCTGTATCTCTAATGTCTAAAATCTAAAGTATATATCAGCTGTGAGCTGAATTGGGGCAGAGGGTTTTAAGACAACATTCTGTACCCACTGGACTCTGAAATTAGCATTTTAACCACTACATGTCTTCAATTCCAGATTAATTTTTAATGTTCTTGTTAAACAAAAGCTCGTCATTGCCTTCCCATGCAGCACTGGTATTTCTGTTAATAATTTAAGCACTGTGCGTCTGTTTCTTGTGTTTGGATTAGACTCCGTTAACACACAATTCTGTAAAGGACAAAGCAAAAACCGTGCTGTTATATTATTGCTTTGCCAAACCTGGCTGACTTCTGTCATCCAATCAAACCCTCTGAGCCTTGAACCAAACTTTCGCGGCAAGACCGAATGTTATTATTTCACAAACAGCATAACTCCGGTGGGCCGAAGGGCCTGTCCATTTGCTGTTCTGATCTGCATTCTATTGCCAGTTAGAAACCTAGAAACACAGAAAATAGGTGCAGGAGTAGGCCATTCGGCCCTTCGAGCCAGCACCGCCATTCAATATGATCATGGCTGATCATCCAGAATCAGTACCCCGTTCCTGCCTTCTCCCCACATCCCTTGATTCCGTTAGCCCTAAGAGCTCTATCTAACTCTCTCTTGAAAACATCCAGTGAATTGACCTCCACTGCCTTCTGTGGCAGAGAATTCCACAGATTCACAACCCTCTGGGGGAAGCCTTCTTCTTCAGATTGCCGTCAACTGTTGTACTTCGATCTTCATCATTTTATCTGAAAACTTAAGGTGGCACAGCAGTAGAGTTGCTGCCTCACAGCACCAGAGACCCAGGTTTGATCCTGGCTACGGGTGCTGTCTGTACGGAGTTCGTACGTTCTCCCCGTGACCTGCGGTGGTTTTCTCCGAGATCCCCGGTTTCCTTGTAGGTTAATCGTAGGTCAATTGGTTGAGGTGAAATTGTAAATTGTCCCTGGTTTGTGTAGGGAAGTGCTGGTGATCTCTGGTCGGCACGGTCAGGGTGGGTCGAAGGGCCTGTTTCTCTAAAGTCTAAAAGACCTCCTTGGCCTGTGCTTGAATGCGCACAACTAACTTTCTTTTGCGAAGCACGACTTCTGTGTTTCTGTGAAGTTTGTTGGCCCTGTAGTTTGCCTTCTGTAATGCATTTTTAGTTATTTAGGGGCAAACACAATGTAGAAGAAAAAAACAAAAGGCCAGAGATTTTCGTGGACATTTTCTGGCACCGGTCCGAGAGATGTTTACTCAATCTCTTTCTGGTTAGCTAAGTTGCATATAAGCTGGATGTTCATTCGCCCGAGGATCCCGCAAATGTGCCAGCTTTTCCTTTCTGTTGGTCTCTCAGTAGAATAATTAACAAATTTCATTCTGTTTCCCCAAATTTACATAGACACCGGCAGAATTCATCATGCGCTGAATCTATTTATCTGTGTCTTGCATTCTAAACTGAAGAATGCTGGAGTAACTCAGCGGGTCAGGCAGCATCTCTGGATGTAAGGAATAGGTGACGTTTTGGGTCGAGACTGAAGAAGGGTCTCAACCCAAAATCCTTCTCTCCAGAGATGCTGCCTGTCCTGCTGAGTTACTCCAGCATTTTGTGATACATGTGGAGATGGTTTGGTCTGCTGCTGATTAGTTACAACCTTTCTGCTTCCTTATAACACTTTCTATATTTTCCCTTGTCAAGGGTAGCTCGGTGGCACAGCGGTAGAGTTGCTGCCTTACAGCACCTACAGCACCAGGGACCCGGGACCGATCCCAACTTCGGGCGATGTCTGTACGGAGTTTGTACGTTCTCCCCGTGACCTGCGTGGGTTTTCTCCGAGATCTTCGGTTTCCTCCCACACTCGTACAGCTTGTAGGTTAATTAGCTTGGCGTATGTGTAAAATTGTCCCTGGTGTGCGTAGGATAGTGTTAACATGCAGGGATTGATGGTCGGCATGGACTCAGTGGGCTGAAGGGCCTGGTTCTGTGCTGTATCTCTAAACTAAGCTAAACTCTAAGTCCAAATGATCACATTTTATTTGTTATCAGGGAAATAGAAATCAGAAATCCTGGTAGTTTTTCGTTGTTTTGGTTTTGAATATTTGAATTGCCCAATCAATGTTAATTTCTTATGTTCTCTAACCAGCAGATATTTTAAAATATATATTGTTGTTCTGCGGGAATAATGAGAAGACTTCCCTTCTACACTCATCCCATGTCGATGACCCATGTAATGGAAGGTGTGGGAAAATAACTGCAGATGCTGGTACAAATCGAAGGTATTTATTCACAAAATGCTGGAGTAACTCAGCGGGTCAGGCAGCATCTCAGGAGAGAAGGAATGGGTGACGTTTCGGGTCGAGACTCTTCTTCAGACTGATGTCTGGGGGGCGGGACAAAGGAGGGATATAGGTGGAGACAGGAAGATAGAGGGAGATCTGGGAAGGGGGAGGGGAAGAGAGGGACAGAGGAACTATGTAAAGTTGGAGAAGTCGATGTTCATACCGCTGGGCTGCAAGCTGCCCAAGCGGAAATATGAGGTGCTGTTCCTCCAATTTCCGGTGGGCCTCACTATGGCACTGGAGGAGGCCCATGACAGAAAGATCAGAGTGGGAGGGGGAGTTGAAGTGCTCAGCCACCGGGAGATCAGGTTGGTTCAGGCGCACTGAGCGAAGGTGTTGAACGGAACCTAAGGCGGACTGATGTAATGGAAGGAATACTTGCACAAACCTAAACAGCTTCTATTTCTGTGCTTATAAAATATTAAGAGCATGGAATATAAATTAACAGAAACAGAGGAACAATGAAATATTTAGTCCAATATTCAGACTACCAGAGGACATGTTTGCTACCATTGTTCCAGTAAGATTCTAGAATCAAATCCATTCTTTCTTTGCACTAGATGAAAATGGCCGCTAATTTCCCTTAAAATTGTTACTGCATAGAATGCTAACATGGTCTCCTGTATCTCCAAGTTCATTTGGGCACGGCTCAAATCCACCATGAGCTGTTTGAAGCATGGTTTCGACCCGAAAGGCCACGCATTCCTTCTCGCCAGAGATGCTGCCTTTCTGAGTACAGGCCCAATGCCGACAAACGCTCATCATAGGTTAATCTACTCATTCCTGGGATCGTTCTTGAAAACCTCCTCTGGACCCTCTCCAGAGCCAGCACATCCTCCCTCAGACATGGCGCCCAAAACTGCTCACGATATTCCAAACGCGGCCTTACCAGCGCCTTATAGCATTACATCTCTGTCACCCAGAGAGTTGTGAATTTGTGGAATTCTCCGCCACAGAGGGCAGTGGAGGCCAAATCACTGGATGGATTTAAGGGAGAGTTAGATAGAGTTCTGGGGGCTAGTGGAATCAAGGGATATGGGGAGAAGTTGGGCACAGGTTATTGATTGTGGATGATCAGCCATGATCACAATGAATGGCGGTGCTGGCTCGAAGGGCCGAATGGCCTCCTCCTGCACCTATTTTCGATGCTTCTATGTTTCTATGTGTACAAGCCTTCTTGAAATAAAGGCCCGCGTTGAGTTTGCTTTCTTTACTACTGATTCGACTTGCAGATGAACATTTTGGGAATCCTGCACCAGCAATCCCAAGTCCCTTTGCACCTCCGATTTCTGGATTCTATCCCCATTTCGAAAATAGAGATCGGCATCTTAATTTTGTAGGCCGTCCTGCAACTCAACTCTTAAAAAGATTTGCCGTGAACAACTCACTAATCTGGGTCTCCAGCTCGAATTATCACACTCTCTCAGTGAGGGGAAAACCGGAGCGCCCGGAGGGAAACCCACTCGCTCACAGGGAGAACGAGCAAACTCCACTCAGTCAGCACCGGAGGTCAGCGCCGGGATCTCTGGCGCAATGAAGCAGCGGTTTCTCCAGGTGCTCCACTGTGTGCCTGCTGAGTTACTCCAGCACTTTGCGTTTCTCTCCAAATTCCAGCATCTGCAGTTCCCGGTCTCACTGTTGCACGTTCTATTTTCTAAACAACAGCGAGAATTTCCAGATTCGAACTAGTTCTGTGAGCACTGCACATGTTTTCAGTGAGCAAAGCTACAGAGAACCATTTAGATTTAATTTTTTCCACTTGTCAAGTAAGAAACTTCATTATCTTTGATAATCTAAAATTGGCAAATGTAATCTTTGAATGTGCTAAAAGCCATCACGTTGTTTATTTGTGAAAAGGAAATGTAACAGTCCAATGTAATAGCCAAGCTAAAGTATATGTTATGGTTAATAACCAAGTGACAAAATTCTATTTTGTGACTCAAAGGCTGAAAACTAATTTGACTTTCATTTAAAAACTAATTTAGCTTAGTAACCTACATTTATCCACTAATTGTGTTCCATCTAATGTAAAATAAATATCAACGCTTGGCTGCTTGCACTGTTAATCCGGGTTCCCCGACACTTTCTTAATAAGGTATTGTTAGATAAAGGTATTTGAAAATAGGCCGGGATTGGCCATAAAGCAATTAAACGCCGATTAAAAATGCTGCTCTTCAACAATGGAAGTGCGGCGCGGTGGCGCGGCGGGTGGAGCTGCTGCCTCACAGCGCCAGAGACCCGGATTTGATCCTGACCTCGGGTGCTGTCTGTGTGGAGTTTGCACGTTCTCTCCGTGACCACGAGGGTTTCCTTCGGGTGCTCTGGTTTCATAAGGTCACGAGGGATAGGAGTAGAATCAGGCCATTCGGCCCATCAAGTCTACTCCGCCATCCAATCACGGCTGATCAATCTCTCCCTCCTAACCCCAATCTCCTGCCTTCTCCCCACATCCCAAAGACGTGCGGGTTTGTAGGTTAATTGATGACTCTGAACTGCCCCCAGTGTGTGGGGAGTGAATGAGAAAGTGGGATAACATGGAACTTTGTGTCTACCTTCAGTTTAAACCAGCATCTGTAGTTCCTTCCTACACAATCCTCTACATGAACTCTGCAGGTCGTGCAGCATCTGTGGATAACTCCAGGCAGTAGTTTGGAGTGTGTTGTTGCCTCATTTTGCCCCCAACTCTTTGAAAGCTATTCAATAAGAAGGCACGCTTATTGGCCAGGGACCACAGTCCAAGAATAAAGGGCAGGCCATTTTTAAAACTGAGGTGAGGAAAAACTTTTTCACCCAGAGAGTTGTGAATTTGTGGAATTCTCTGCCACAGAGGGCAGTGGAGGCCAATTCACTGGATGAATTTAAAAGAGAGTTAGATAGAGCTCTAGGGGCTAGTGGGAATCAAGGGATATGGGGAGAAGGCAGGCACGGGTTACTGATTGTGGATGATCAGCCATGATCACAATGAAGGGCCAAATGGCCTCCTCCTGCACCTATTTTCTATGTTTAACTAGTGTGAACGGGCGATCGATCATCGGCATTGACCTGTTGGTCCAAAGGGCCTGTTTCTAAGCTGTATCTCTAAACTAAATTGTCGAACTCTGGAAGCATATGGTGGAGCAGCGGTAGAGTTGCTGCCTCACAGCGCCAGAGACCCGGGTTCAATCCCGACTACGGGCGCTGTCTGTACGGAGTTTGTACGTTCTCCCTGTGACCTGCGTGGGTTTTCTCCGGGTGCTCCGGTTTCCTCCCACACTCCAATGACGGTCAGGTTTATAGGATAATTGGCTTGGTTGAATTGAAAATTGTCCCTAGTGTGTGTAGGATAGAGCTAGTCTACGGGGATCGCTGGTCGGCGCGGACTCAGTGTGCCAAAGGGTCGGGCAAAAGACATGTTAATAGACAATAGACAATAGACAATAGACAATAGGTGCAGGAGTAGGCCATTCAGCCCTTCGAGCCAGCACCGCCATTCAATGCGATCATGGCTGATCATTCTCAATCAGTACCCCGTTCCTGCCTTCTCCCCATACCCCCTCACTCCGCTATCCTTAAGAGCTCTATCCAGCTCTCTCTTGAAAGCATCCAACGAACTGGCCTCCACTGCCTTCTGTTGCAAGTACCTTCTCTTTTACGAGGATGTTGCCAGGACTAGAGGGTCTGAGCTATAGGGAGAGGTTGAGTAGGCTGGGACTCTATTCCTTGGAGCGCAGGAGGATGAGGGGTGATCTTATGGAGGTGTATAAAATCATGAGTGGAATAGATCGGGTAGACGCGCAGAATCTCTTGCCCAGAGTAGGGGAATCGATGACCAGAGGACATGGGTTTAGGTTGAAGGGAAAAAGATTTAATAGGAATCTGAGGGGTAACTTTTTCACACAAAGGGTGGTGGGTGTATGGAACAAGTTGCCCGAGGAGGTAGTTGTGGCTGGGACTATCCCAACATTTAAGAAACAGTTAGACAGGTACATGGATAGGACAGGTTTGGAGGGATGTGGACCAAACGCGGGCAGGTGGGACTAGTGTAGCTGGGACGTTGTTGGCCGGTATGGGCATGTTGGGCCGAAGGGCCTGTTTCCAGCCTGTATCACACTATGACTGTCTAAAATCAGCCTCATTAATTCCCACACATCTTATCTTGGGCAAACTGAGGACAGAGTTCAGCTTTGTGGTGAAAAGTAATATATCTCTAATGAGTTTAAAAAAAACACCAACACTTTCCCTCGTCTTTCTTTTCCTCTTAAACGAGTTCCTCCTTCTCCCATCACTTTTTGCGGCTGTTATTACTGCTAATATCTAATTCAGTATACCCTCCTGAGAGAGCAGTTCTGCACCGCGACTCTTAAAAGCATCGCTGCTAACAACTTACTTATCTGAATGTGTCAGCTTATATAATCTGCTGAAGGAAAGTTAAAAGCAAGCTCCAGTTTTAATTCCGAGCGCTGGAAGTTCGAAGTGGAGTCAGCGGGTCCCAGGGCACCACTCGTGAACTCTCATTTCCATCTGCTAATTAGTCCCTTTCTTTGCACCTTGAGACGAGGACTGGATCAATGGGAATCTGAGCGGCAAACACCAGGAGCTTTGTGAGTTGCCAGAACCAGGGGAAGAATTAATGGAATAGAGTGAGGGGGATTGTGAAATTCCAGAGTTTCAGGAAGGAACCACAGACGCTGGCCAGAAGGGTCTCGACCCAAAACGTCACCCATTCAATAGACAATAGACAATAGACAATAGGCGCAGGAGGAGGCCATTTGGCCCTTCGAGCAAGCACCACCATTCAATGTGATCATAGACAATAGACAATAGGTGCAGGCAAAACGCCAGAGTAACTCAGCGGGACAGGCAGCATCTCTGGAGAGAAGGAATGGGTGACGTTTTGGGTCGAGACCCTTCTTCAGGCTGAAAGTCATGGGAAAGGGAAATGAGAGATATAGACGACGATGTGGAGAGACGTAGAACAAATGAATGAAAGATACAGTATGCACAAAAGTAACAATGATAAAGGGAACAGGCCATTGTCAGCTGGGTGAGACAATAGACAATAGACAATAGGTGCAGGAGGAGGCCATTCGGCCCTTCGAGCCATCACCACCATTCAATGTGATTATGGCTGATCATTCTCAATCAGTACCCCGTTCCTGCCTTCTCCCCATACCCCCTGACTCCGCTATCATTAAGAGCTCTATCCAGCTCTCTCTTGAATGCATTCAGAGAATTGGCCTCCACTGCCTTCTAAGGCAGAGAATTCCACAGATTTACAACTCTCTGACTGAAAAAGTTTTTCCTCATCTCCGTTCTAAATGGCCTACCCCTTATTCTTAAACTGTGGCCCCTGGTTCTGGATTCCCCCAACATTGGCAACATGTTTCCTGCCTCTAACGTGTCCAACCCCTTAATAATCTTATATGTTTCGATAAGATCCCCTCTCATCCTTCTAAATTCCAGTGTATACAAGCCTAGCTGCTCCAGTCTTTCAACATACGACAATCCCGGCATTCCGGGAATTAACCTAGTGAACCTACGCTGCACACCCTCAATAGCAAGAATATCCTTCCACAAATTTGGAGACCAAAACTGTACACAGTACTCCAGGTGCGGTCTCACTAGGGCCCTGTACAACTGCAGAAGGACCTCTTTGCTCCTATACTCAACTCCTCTTGTTATGAAGGCCAACATGCCATTGGCTTTCTTCACTGCCTGCTGTACCTGCATGCTTCCTTTCAGTGACTGATGCACTAGGACACCCAGATCTCGTTGTACATCCCCTTTTCCTAACTTGACACCATTCAGATAATAATCTGCCTTCGTAGGGTAAAACTGCACACAGTACTCCAGGTGCGGTCTCACTAGGGCCCTGTACAACTGCAGAAGGACCTCTTTGCTCCTTCTCTCCAGAGACGCTGCCTGTCCCGCTGAGTTACTCCAGCATTGTTGTGTCCATCCTGAGTTCAGGAGTTCTCACCACCTGAAGTCTTGGGGCGGCACAAAGCTGCAGTTGGCAGAGTTGCCCACACACAACGCGAGAGACCCAGGTTCAACCCCGACTACGGGTGCTATCGGTGTGGAGTTTGCACGTTCTCACTGTGACCGAGTGGGTCTTCCCCGGGTGCTCCGGTTTCCTCCCGCTTCCCAAAGGGGGAAATCGCCGCTAGTGTGTAGGATGCAGAGGTGGGATGGCATAGAACCAGTGTAGGCGTGTTGATGGTCAGCATGGACCCGGTGGGCCGAAGGGCCTGTTTCCAGGCAGTCAACTAAACAGAAAGTAAACCAAATTGAGGGAGAATGAGGAACATCTGAGTTGAGAAGTTCAACCATCTGATTTCTTGGGAAACAAAGGGGGCGGGCACAGTGGTGCAGATGGTAGAGCTGCTGCTCACAGTTCCAGAGACCCTAATCTCAGTTCAATCCCGATCTCAGGTGCTACCTCTGTGGAGTTTGCACGTTCTCCCCATGACCTCATGTGTTTTCTCCGGGTGCTCCGGTTTCCTCCCACATCCCAAAGACGTGCGGGTTTGTGGGGTTAAAACAAGACGCAAAGTGCTGGAGTAACTCAACGGGTCAGGCAGCGTGGACAGGAGATGTTTCGAGTCTGGGCCCTTCATCAATGTGATGCTGCCTGATTCGCTGAGTTACTCCAGCACTTTGTGTCTTTTCTTCACATGTGTCTTATCCACATAATGTGGATAAATGTGAGGTTATCCACTTTGGCGGCAAGAACAGGAAAGCAGAGTATTACCTGAATGGTGACCGATTGGGAGAAGGGGAGATGCAACGTGACCTGGGTGTCATGGTGCACCAGTCATTGAAAGCAAGCATGCAGGTGCAGCAGGCAGTGAAGAAAGCGAATGGTATGTTGGCATTCATGGCAAGAGGATTTGAGTTTAGGAGCAGGGAGGTTCTGCTGCAGTTGTACAGGGCCTTGGTGAGACCGCACCTGGAGTATTGTGTGCAGTTTTGGTCTCCTAACCTGAGGAAAGACGTTCTTGCCTTAGAGGGAGTACAGAGAAGGTTCACCAGATTGATCCCTGGGATGGCGGGACTTTCATATGAGGAAAGACTGGATAGACTGGGCTTGTACTCGCTGGAATTTAGAAGACTGAGGGGGGATCTTATAGAAACATATAAAATTCTTAAGGGGTTGGAGAGGCTAGATGCGGGAAGATTGTTCCCGATGTTGGGGGAGTCCAGAACCAGGGGTCACAGCTTAAGGATAAGGGGGAAGTCTTTTAGGACCGAGATGAGAAAACATTTCTTCACACCGAGAGTGGTGAGTCTGTGGAATTCTCTGCCACAGAAGGTAGTTGAGGCCAGTTCATTGGCTATATTTAAGAGGGAGTTAGATGTGGCCCTTTTTGCTAAAGGGATCAGGGGGTATGGAGAGAAGGCAGGTACAGGCTACTGAGCTGGATGATCAGCCATGATCATATTGAATGGCGGTGCAGGCTCGAAGGGCCGAATGGCCTACTCCTGCACCTATTTTCTATGTTTCTATGTTTCTATGTTTCTTCGAAACCAGCATCTGCAGTTCCTAGTTTCTACAGGTTGGTAAGTTAATTGGCGTCCGTAAATTGCCTCTCGTGTGTAGGGAATAGATAGGAAAGGGTGGTAACGTGTGTGTGTGCAGGTGATGGATGATCGGCGTGGACTCTGTGAACCAAAGGGGCTGTTTCCATGATGAATCTCTACAAAAAAATCGGAGTCAATTTTTAGTTACTGTATTAATTTGGCTAAGAATATCTACAATATTTCAGCACCTCTTCAGCACTTTAAAGGGTGTTTTAGATGTTTCCTTATTTTATGTGACAATTTGACTCATCTTGATAGCAATTTGGTCTTAGGAGAGTCAGCACTTAGGTAAGTTAGCCATGAACTGAGTTCATTACAGAGTAACCACAACTCTCTTCCTGACAAAGGGACTCGACCCGAAACGTCACCCATTCCTTCTCTCCTGAGATGCTGCCTGACCTGCTGAGTTACTCCAGCATTTTGTGGATAAATACTCTCTTCCTGATGTTGGTGGAGTCCAGAACCAGGGACCACAGTTTAAGAATAAGGGGGTAGGCCATTTAGGACTGAGACGAGGAGAAACTTTTTCAGTCAGAGAGTTGTGAATCTGTGGAATTCTCTGCCTCAGAAGGCAGTGGAGGCTGATTCTCTGGATGCTTTCAAGAGAGATAGAACTCTTAATGATAGCGGAGTCAAGGCATATGGGGGGAGGGCAGGAACGGGGTATTGATTGTGGATGATCAGCCATGATCACATTGAATGGCGGTGCTGGCTGGAAGGGCTGAATGGCCTCCTCCTGCACCTATTGTCTAACAATATCAAGATTCCAATAATTATACTTAGAGAAGATTACATTTGCCAGAAACACTAAACAAAGTGCTGGAGGAACTCAACAGGTCAGGCAGCATCTGTGGAGGTATATGGGTAGACGACGTTTTGGGTCGGAACCCTTTCACAGACAGGAGATGGAAGCTGACCCAAAACATTGCCTGTCCATTTCCCTCCACAGATGCTGAGGCTTTGGAAGTTCGGCACGTCCCCCAGCAACTCTCCCCAACTTCTACAGATGCGCCTTATCGGGATGCACTTTATCAGGATGCATCACAGCTTGGTTTGGGAACAGCCCGCATCCACGAAACTGCAGAGAATTGTGGACGCAGCCCAGACCATCACACTCCAAAGGTGTACAGGTTTGTAGGCTAATTGGCTTGGTATCTGTAAATTGTTCCTAGTGTGTGTAGGATAGTGTTGATGTGCAGGGATCGCAGGTTAGCACAGACATGCTGGGCCGAAGGGAGTATCTCTAAACTAAACTAAACTAAACTAAGGGATGAAAGTTTTGAGATAATAAATCTGGATGGTTTGATAACTGGAATATTAACATCCGACTGAATCTTGCTAACTATGTAGTATAAGAAAATAACTGCAGATGCTGGTACAAATCGATTTATTCACAAAATGCTGGAGTAACTCAGCAGGTCAGGCAGCATCTCGGGAGAGAAGGAATGGGTGACGTTTCGGGTCGAGACCCTTCTTCAGACTGATGTCGGGGGTGGGACAAAGGAAGGATATAGGTGGAGACAGGAAGATAGAGGGAGATCTGGGAAGGAGGAGGGGAGGGAGGGACAGAGGAGCTATCTGAAGTTGGAGAAGTCGACGTTCATACCACCGGGCTGCAAACTGCCCAGGCAAAATATGAGGTGCTGCTCCTCCAATTTCCAGCGAGCCTCACTCTGGCACTAGAGGAGGCCCATGACAGAGAGGTCAGACTGGGAATGGGAGGGGGAGTTAAAGTGCTGGGCCACCGGGAGATCAGTTGCGTTAATGCGGACCGAGCGCAGGTGTTCAGCAAAGCGATCGCCGAGCCTGCGCTTGGTTTTGCCGATATAAATAAGTTAACTATTTAACTTGCTAACTATGTGTTGTTTAATAGGAATCCAAGGGGTAACTTTTCCACACAGAGGGTGGTGGGTGTATGGAATAAGCTGCCAGAAGTGGTAGTTGAGGCTGGGACTATCCCAACGTTTAATAAACAGTTAGACAGGCACGTGAATTGGACAGGCTTGGAGGGATATGGACCAAACGCGGGCAGGTGGGACTAGCGTAGGTGGGACATGTTGGCCAGTGTGGGCAAGTTGGGCCGAAGGGCCTGTTTCCACACTGTATCACTCGATGAGCCAATGACTGTATGTGCCTTGTAAAATTCTGCATTTGAGCATATTTTTGCAGATGTTAAATATGTACACAAGGTTGTGAAATGATGCCAAATTTCAACACAAAATATAGCATTGAGAATCAGTAAAACCTTCTTAATTATGAATAAGCCTCTCTCAATATTCTTACTTTTTTTTTTAGAGTTGCCTCGAAAGACTAATTAATCACAAGTACACAGGGATTTAAAACTGCAAGATATGCAAACGTGACAGTGTGTTGTTTAAGAATGAGTGATGTTGTGCTGCTGTTAGCTGGCTATTTAATGGATACAGCATTTCAGAGGGATGTGAAGGCTTCCGATTATTCTTGAGTTACATGGCAGCACAGAGTGGTGCTGGCTGTACAATGGGCTACTTAGTTTGAGGTGCAAGTTCAAATCCCACCAAGGCAGCTAAAGAGGGCAGTGGAGGCCAATTCACTGGATGAATTTAAAAGAGAGTTAGATTGGACTCCAGTGGAATCAAGAGATATGGGGAGAAGGCAGGCACGGGTTACTGATTGTGGATGATCAGCCATGATCAAAATGAATCGCGGTGCTGGCACGAAGGGCCAAATGGCCTCCTCCAGCACATATTTTCTATGTTTCTATGTAAAGGGCAATAGAAAATAGACAATAGACAATAGGTGCAGGAATAAGCCATTTGGCCCTTCGAGCTAGCACTGCCATTCAATGTGATCATGGCTGATCATTCTCAATCAGTACCCCGTTCCTGCCTTCTCCCCATACCCCCTGACTCTGCTATCCTTAAGAGCTCTATCCAGCTCTCTCTTTAAAGCATCCAGAGAATTGGCCTCCGCTGCCTTCTGAGGCAGAGAATTCCACAGATTCACAACTCTCTGACTGAAAAAGTTTTTCTCATCTCCGTTCTAAATGGCCTACCCCTTATTCTTAAACTGTGGCCCCTGGTTCTGGACTCCCCCAACATTGGGAACATGTTTCCTGCCTCTAATTCCAATCTCCATATGTTTATGCAGCTCCTTTAACGTGTCCCATTAAATCCTCTTGCCTCAAGTTGGAACGAAGGGTTAGTGCAGAAATTAAAATGAATACAATGTGCTCTTAATTAATTTTAAAGCCACTTAAAACTATTAAAATGAAGAAAATAAAAAGCCAATCCTCCATCATGTCATACACTGGGGATGGTCGCCCGGTGGTAGATGTTTGGGGATTAGTGAGCGAGAAACGTAGACTGATGATCTGAAGACTTAAGCTTCAGACCCACCAAGGTAGTGGTGGGGGATTTTAAATTCAATTAAATAAATCTGGAATTAAAAACTCTCATCAATGACTCTGGAATTACTAGACAGCTACAAAGCTCCGGATGTCTGCAAATGTCTATCAGGGAATAGGATCTCCCATTTTAGAAACATAGAAAATAGGTGCAGGAGTAGGCCATTCGGCCCTTCGAGCCAGCACCACCATTCACCCTCCGTAACTCCCTGGTCCACTCGTCCCTTCCTACCCAAACCAACCCCATCCCCGGGCACTTTCCCCTGCAACCGCAGGAGATGCAACACCTGTCCCTTTACCTCCCCCCTCAACTCCATCTAAGGACCCAAACAGTCTTTCCAGGTGAGACAGAGGTTCACCTGCACCTCCTACAACCTCATCTATTGCATCCGCTGCTCCAGATGTCAACTTATTTACATCGGCCAAACCAAGCGCAGGCTCGGCGATCGTTTCGCTCAACACCTGCGCTCGGTCCGCTTTAACCAACCTGATCTCCCGGTGGCCGAGCACTTTAACTCCCCCTCACACTCCCAGTCTGACCTTTCTGTCATGGGCCTCCTCCAGTGCCATAGTGAGGCCCACCGGAAATTGGAGAAACAGCACCTCATATTTTGCTTGGGCAGCTTGCAGCCCAGCGGTATGAACATCGACTTCCCCAACTTTAGATAGTTCCTCTGTCCCTCTCTTCCCCTCCCCCTTCCCAGATCTCCCTCTATCTTCCTGTCTCCACCTATATCCTTCCTTTGTCCCGCCCCCCTGACATCAGTCTGAAGAAGGGTCTCGACCCGAAACGTCACCCATTCCTTCTCTCCCGAGATGCTGCCTGACCTGCTGAGTTACTCCAGCATTTTGTGAAATAAATACCTTCGATTTGTACCAGCATCTGCAGATATTTTGTTACACCACCATTCAGTATGATCACGGCTGACCATCCACAATCAGTACCCCGTTCCTGCCTTCTCCCCCATATCCCTTTATTCCGTTAGCCCTAAGAGCTATCTTTTTCTCAGGATTCTCACAATCTCAGGATTTTCTTCCTGAGTTAGGGCCCAGCGTGGTTCCACGTGACGCAAATCTAGGGCGGCAGAGTAGAGGACGTGTTGCTGCCTTACAACGCCAGAGACCCGGGTTCGATCCTCACTGCGTGTGCTTGTCTGCGCGGAGTTTGTACGTTCTCCCCGTGGCCCGCGTCTGTTGTCTCCCAGTGCCCCGGTTTCCTCCCACATTCTGTGGAATTCTCTGCCACGTTAGAGGCAGGAAACATGTTCCCAATGTTGGGGGAGTCCAGAACAAGGGGCCACAGTTTAAGAATAAGGGGTAGGCCGTTTAGAACGGAGAGGAGGAAAAACTTTTTCAGTCAGAGAGTTGTGAATCTGTGGAATTCTCTGCCTCAGAAGGCAGTGGAGGCCAATTCTCTGAATGCATTCAAGAGAGAGCGAGATAGAGCTCTTAAGGATAGCGGAGTCAGGGGGTATGGGGAGAAGGCAGGAACGGGGTACTGATTGAGAATGATCAGCCATGATCACATTGAATGGCGGTGCTGGCTCGAAGGGCTGAATGGCCTACTCCTGCACCTATTGTCTATTGTCTATTGTCTATCACATTGCATGGCGGTGCTGGCTCGAAGGGCCGAATGGCCTCCTCCTGCACCTATTGTCTTTTGTCTATTCCAAAGACGTGCAGATTTGTAGGTTAATTGGCTTCTGTAAAAATTACTCCAGGTGTGGAAATGCAAACGTAGGATAACATAGAACTTGTGAACTTGTGAACAATCAGACTAAAGAAGGGCACTAACCCAAGACGCCACCTATCCATGTTCTCCAGAGATGTCGTGGGTTCGCAATGCGTTTACAAAGCTAATCCAATCTCTTGATTCTAGTCCCAAGTGGTTGTATTGAGCATCGCGTTGGCGCAGCGGTAGAGTTGCTGACTTACAATGCTTGCAGCGCCGGAGACCCGGGTTCCATCCTGACTGCAGGTGCAGTCTGTACGGTGCTTGTACGTTCTCCCCGAGACCAGTGGGTTTTCTCCGAGATCTTCGGTTTCGTGTGGGTTTTCTCCGAGATCTTCCGTTTCCCCCCACACTCCAAAGACGTACAGGCTTGTAGGCCAATTGGCTTGGTGTCAGTGTAAATTGTCTCTAGTGTGTGTAGGATTGTGTTAGTGTGCGGGGATCGCTGGTCAGCGCGGACCCGGTGGGCCGAAGGGCCTGTTTCCGCGCTGTGTCACTAAACTAAACTAATGGGATTGGCCACTCCCGTTCATGAGAAACCTGTTCATTTTATTAAAAGAGGTCTCCTTTTGGTTTGTAGCATCGAAAGCCAGACACACAGTGTTCAACTACTTTCCAAGATCGCACTACGCCCACACATTAGAAAAAGGCTGGGGATCTGTGGTAATAGCCTAAAAATAACACCTTCAAATTAGGCAAGGACTATGTGCAGGCTGAAATCAAGCAGGGCTATGAACTGCAAATGAGTAATTTCAGATAAGAGGTGGCACCTGCCAACAGTTATTGCACCTTCCCGAGCCAGCAGCTTAGAAATACTGAGGAGAAGAACAAGAAAATCACAAGTACATTTGAGTAATTATTCAATTGCTTCTCCTGGGATGACATGTCCAAGTCCTTATCTCGTTCCGCAGCAGAGTGGTAATATCGCTGGACAAGTAATCCCGAGTCTAGACCAGAGATCCCGGTTCAAATCCCACACGGCCACGACTGAATTTTTAATTCCAGCTAATTAAATAACCTGATGCTCAGAGTGTCAAAGATAGACACGCAAGGCATTTCAGTCAGTTTAGCTTATTGAAAAGCTGGACACAAAACGCTGGAGTAACTCAACGGGACAGGCAGCATCTCGGGAGAGAAGGAATGGGTGACGTTTCGGGTCGAGACCCTTCTTCGAAGACTGAAACCCGAAACGTCACCCATTCCTTCTCTCCCGAGATGCTGCTTGACCCACAGAGCTACTCCAGCACGTTGTGTCTACCTTCAATTCAAACCAGCATCTGCAGTTCTTACCTACAATGAAAAGCTTTTGTTGTGTGCTAACCGGTCAGCGGAAAGACTACAGATGATTACAAAAACTCCATTAAAAAAAGAAGATCGGGGAACTAATGTGGAGGAAGGAACTCCTGATGTTGGTTTAAACCGAAGATAGAGGGGGCTTAACTAGTGGTTGCCAACTATCTCACTCCCAAATACGGGACAAGGTGACGTCACCGCCCCGCGCCCCACGTGACCTCACCCAGCCAGCGGCCACGTGCTCCCGCTCCACCAATGGCGGCCGCAACCTCCGTTACATGAACATACTCCGTTAGCCTACACTGTCCCGGCCTACAGCGGCCCGTGGGCCTAATACGGGACGAGGGGGGTCCCGTACGGGACAAGCCAATTAAGCCCAAAATACGGGACGTCCCGGCTAACACGGGACAGTTGGCAACCCCAGTCTCAACCCGAAACGTCACCTATTTCATTTTGAAGTTTCTTTCTTTTTACTCTCTATTTCTTTTTACTCTCTTCTGAAGAGTCCCTTCTTCAGGCAGTATGTCAGACAGGGGACAGTATCTGCCTACTTCCAGCGACGCCACCCCCTTCGACAACAGCTTCTTTCACTAATGTGAACCATAGCCATCCAAAGCTTTTAGAGGAACCAACACCTTTGTGATTGATTCTACGTAGCCCTACGATTGTTGGGCTGAAACTGTCGGAAGGTCATAAGTCATAGGAGTAGAATTAGGCCATTCGTTCCATCAAGTCTACTCCGCCATTCAATCATGGCTGATCTATCTCTCCTTCCTAAGTTCGTACGTGATAGGAGCAAAGTTAGGCCATTCGTTCCATCAAGTCTACTCCGCCATTCAATCATGGCTGAACCATCTCTCCCTCCTAACCCCATTCTCCTGCCTTCTCCCCACAACCCCTGACACCCGCACTGATCAAGAATCTATCTATCTTTGCTTTAAAAATATCCACTGACTTGTGGCCTCCACAGCCTTCTGTGGCAGTGAATTCCACAGATTCACCACCCTCTGACTAAAGAAATTCCGCCTCATCTTCTTAAAGGAACGTCCTTTAATTCTGAGGCTGTGCCCTCTGGTCCTAGACTCTCCCACTAGTGGAAGCATCCTCTCCACCTCCACTCTATCCAGGCCGCTCACTATTCGGTAAGTTTCAATTGTGTCCCTTGCACTTTGCTGGCTTATTTTCATGGCTCCATATTCTCATCAAATTATTTAATTTGTTGTCTTGCTTAATAATAGCAAGGATGCTGAAAAGTCGTCCAACATTAACGTCAGGCACTCCGGCTGCGGGCTAGAATTTCATTTAGCTTTATCTCCTGTTAATGTGCAGAGGACATTTTATTCAAAAATCCAATCTCTTAATAACTTGTAGTATTCACAGGCCAGTAGTTCATCAGATCCACACCGGTTTTTATGCCGCGCACAAAAGCTCACTTCAATTGTTCGTGTTCCCTGTCGGATTAAATTCCTGTTTGACTCCCTGGCGGAAAGAGAAAGATAGAGGGAGAGAGAGGGAGAGAGGGAGGGGGAGAGAGGGAGAGAGAGAGAGGGAGAGGGGGAGGGGGGGAGGGGGAGGGGGAGAGGGAGGGGGAGAGGGAGAGGGAGAGGGAGAGGGAGGGGGAGGGAGGGAGGGAGGGAGGGAGGGAGGGAGGGAGGGAGGGAGGGAGGGAGGGAGGGAGGGAGGGAGGGAGGGAGGGAGGGAGGGAGGGAGGGAGGGAGGGAGGGAGGGAGGGAGGGAGGGAGGGAGGGAGGGAGGGAGGGAGGGAGGGAGGGAGGGGAAAGGGAGAATAAAGAAAGGGAGAAAATGTATTTGTGCGGAGTGCCATACATAGTCATTGGTGATTCAAAACTCCAATGAACAGTCTGTTCAGCCCGCTGAGACCACACGATCACATCGATCACCGGTTCACATCGATCACCGGTTCACTGTAAGAGTCCCGATCCTAAACATTCCTAAGATTTTTTTATATCTCTTTACATTTATGTTTTTAATTAAATGTGATCGCTGGGATGGAGGGACTGACGTATGAGGAAAGATTGAAAAGACTAGGCTTGTATTGACTGGAGTTTAGAAGGATGAGAGGGTGATCTTGTAGAGACGTACAAAATTATAAAAGGACTGGACAAGCTAGAGGCAGGAAAAATGTTCCCAATGTTGGGCGAGTCCAGAACCAGGGGCCACAGTCTTAGAATAAAGGGGAGGCCATTTAAAACTGAGGTGAGAAGAAACTTTATCACCCAGAGAGTTGTGAATTTGTGGAATTCTCTGCCACAGAGGGCAATGGAAGCCAAATCACTGGATGGATTTAAGAGAGAGTTAGATAGAGCTCTAGGCACTAGAAAAATCAAGGGATATGGGGAGAAGGCACGCACGGGTTATTGATTGTGGACGATCAGCCATGATCACGATGAATGGCGGTGCTGGCTCGAAGGGCCGAATGGCCTCCTCCTGCACCTATTTTCTATGTTTCTAGGTTTCTAGATGTTTAATTACATTTATTCTCTTCAAAATTAATTTAAATTGTTTGAAAGATTTAAGCTCATCTGAATCATTACTTTTTAGATGGTTCTGCTGTGATGGATGTATTTATAGCGTTGCTAGCCTATCCAAGTGTCTTTTAAACACAAAAGGCCGGAGTAACTCAGCGGGACAGGCAGCATCTCTGGAGACTCGACCCGAAACGTCACCCATTCCTTCTCTCCAGAGATGCTGCCTGTCCCGCTGAGTTACTCCAGCCTTTTGTGTCTATCTTTGCTTTATAGACAATAGATGCAGGAGGAGGCCGTTCGGCCCTTCGAGCCAGCACCGCCATTCAATGTGATCATGGCTGATCATTCTCAATCAGTACCCCGTTCCTGCCTTCTCCCCATACCCCCTGACTCCGCTATCCTTAAGAGCTCTATCTAGCTCTCTCTTGATTGCATTCAGAGAATTGGCCTCCACTGCCTTCTGAGGCAGAGAATTCCACAGATTCACAACTCTCTGACTGAAAAAGTTTTTCCTCATCTCAGTTCTAAATGGCCTACCCCTTATTCTTAAACTGTGGCCCCTGGTTCTGGACTCCCCCAACATTGGGAACATGTTTCCTACCTCTCACGTGTCCAACCCCTTAATAATCTTATACGTTTCGATAAGATCCCCTCTCATCCTTCGAAGTTCCAGTGTATACAAGCCTAGTCGCTCCAGTCTTTCAACATATGACAGTCCCGCCATTCCGGGAATTAACCTAGTAAACCTACGCTGCACGCCCTCAATAGCAACCAGCATCTGCAGTTCCTTCCTATACAAGTGTCCTTTAAATGTTGTTATAGTGCCTGCCTCAACTACCTTCTCTGGCAGTTCATTCCATATACCCACTATAAGGTCATTAGTGATAGGAGTAAATTGATGTCCCCATATCACTGATGTCACTTATGTCCCCATATTCTCATCAATGCCCTTTGATATTCTACCACTCATCTGCTCCCCAGTGGCAATTTATAATCATAAGGTCATAAGTGATAGGAGAAGAATTAGGCCATTCTGCCCACCAAGTCTACTCCGCCATTCAATCGTGGCTGATCTATCTTTCCCTCCTAACCCCATTCTCCTGCCTTCTCCCCATCACCCCTGACACCCGTACCAATAAGGAAGTACAGTTGCTGGTTTGCACTGGAGTTCTGTCCCTATTCCCCCTCTCTGAGGGGAAATTTGCATCAGGACAATCAAGCAGCAAACCCGCAGTGTGGGGGGAAACCGGAGCACCCGGAGTAAACCCACGCGGTCACAGGAAGAATGTTCAAACTCCACACAGTCGGCTCCTGAGGCCAGGGTCGTACCTGGGTCTTTCTGCCATGAGGCAGCAGCTCTACCAGGTGTGCTATGAGCAAAGTCTCCATGTCTGTCACCTGTTGCAATAAATAGGAACCGCAGATGCTGGATTAGACAATAGACAATAGACAATAGGTGTAGTAGGAGGCCATTCGGCCCTTCGAGCCACCACCGCCATTCAATGTGATCATGGCTGATCATTCTCAATCAGTACCCCGTTCCTGCCTTCTCCCCATACCCCCTGACTCCGCTATCCTTAAGAGCTCTATCCAGCTCTCTCTTGAATGCATTCAGAGAATTGGCCTCCACTGCCTTCTGAGGCAGAGAATTCCACAGATTCACAACTCTCTGACTGAAAAAGCTTTTCCTCATCTCAGTTCTAAATGGCCTCCCCCTTATTCTTAAACTGTGGCCCCTTGTTCTGGACTCCCCCAACATTGGGAACATGTTTCCTGCCTCTAACCTGTCCAACCCCTTAATTATACCAAAGATATACACAAAATGCTGAAGCAACTCAGCGGGTCAGGCAGCATCTCTGGGGAACATGGATAGATTATTCCTGACCCGCTGAGTTACTCCAGTATTTTAGAAAATAGGTGCAGGAGGAGGCCGTTTGGCTCTTCGACCTAGCACTGTGTCTAACTGTCACCTAAGGTTTAGTTTAGTTTAGTTTAGTTTAGAGATACAGCGCGGAAATAGGCCCTTCGGCCCACCGAGTCCGCGCCGACCAGCGATCCCTGCGCACTAACACTACCCTACACACACGGGGAATATATACGACATTTACAGAAGCCAATTAACCTACAAACCTGCACGTCTTTGGAGTGTGGGAGGGAACTGAAGATCTCGGAGAAAACCCACGCAGGTCACGGGGAGAACGTACAAACTCCGTACAGACAGCGCCCGTGGTCGGGATCGAACCCGGGTCTCTGGCGCTGTGAGGCAGCAACTCTACCGCTGCGCCACTGTGTCGCTTCTAGGAAGTCTTTGCCCCATTTAGGTTGTCTCCATCCCATGCCCAGGGCTACAAGATGGCGACCCTCAGAACAGCCCATCACTGAGGGTGGGCTCTGTAGTGGTTTAGTTTAGGGATACTGAGCGGAAACAGGCCCTTCGGCCCATCGAGTCCATGCCAGCAGATAAGAAGGACGGCTGTTGAGCAAGCATCGGGTCTGATGATGCATGATCAGTATTAATGAACGATGTCTGTCGAAGACTCCAGACCTCCTGAACAAGGCCATGCCATCAAAATCCATTCAGTTCAAGCGACAACTGAAGTTGAACAATAAATGGTAGCATCAGACGAACAATTTTAAATAGAACCTGTTCGGAACGATTTGTAGTTTTGATCAAATCTCATCGTCTTTCTCTTTAATTACATCTTTGGGCAATTCTGCACTAATATAATGCACCATAATAGCATACAAGGGAACAAGAGAAAATTATACAGAAAACACAATCTTAAAATGATAACAAATAAATAATTAATAAGATCATGAGTCGAATTGAAACTCAACACCAATTTTGACATCTCCGGATTTTTATTGTGTATGTTTTGTTACCAGAAAGCAGTAACGAAAGGAATTGTGTAGGAAGGAACTGCAGATGCTGGTTTAAGCCGTAGATGGGCACAAAACGCCGGAGTAACTCAGCGGGACAGGCAGCATCTCTGGAGAGAAGGAATGGGTGACGTTTCGGGTCGAGACCCTTCTTCTGACTGAAAGTCATGGGAAAGGGAAATGAGAGATATAGACGACGATGTAGAGAGACATAGAACAAATGAATGAAAGATACAGTATGCACAAAAGTAACAATGATAAAGGGAACAGGCCATTGTCAGCTGGGTGAGACAATAGACAATAGACAATAGGTGCAGGAGGAGGCCATTCGGCCCTTCGAGCCAGCACCGCCATTCAATGTGATCATGGCTGATCATTCTCAATCAGTACCCCGTTCCTGCCTTCTCCCCATACCCCCTGACTCCGCTATCCTTAAGAGCTCTATCTAGCTCTCTCTTGAATGCATTCAGAGAATTGGCCTCCACTGCCTTCTGAGGCAGAGAATTCCACAGATTCACAACTCTCTGACTGAAAAAGTTTTTCCTCATCTCAGTTGTAAATGGCCTGCCCCTTATTCTTAAACTGTGGCCCCTTGTTCTGGACTCCCCCAACATTGGGGACATGTTTCCTGCCTCTAACGTGTCCAACCCCTTAATAATCTTATACGTTTCGATAAGATCCCCTCTCATCCTTCTAAATTCCAGTGTATACAAGCCTAGTCTCCCCAGTCTTTCAACATATGACAGTCAGTAGACAATAGACAATAGACAATAGGTGCAGGAGTAGGCCATTCAGCCCTTCGAGCCAGCACTGCCATTCAATGCAATCATGACTGATCACTCTCAATCAGTACCCCGTTCCTGCCTTCTCCCCATACCCCCTCACTCCGCTATCCTTAAGAGCTCTATCCAGCTCTCTCTTGAAAGCATCCAACGAACTGGCCTCCACTGCCTTCTGAGGCGGAGAATTCCACACCTTCACCATTCCCGCCATTCCGGGAATTAACCTAGTACACCTACACTGCACGCCCTCACGAGAACGAGAAGCTGGTGCAACTTGGGTGGGGGAGGGAAGGAGAGAGAGGGAATGCCGGGGTTACTTGAAGTTAGATTAACAAAGATTCTTACCCTTGGGTTGTAAGCTGCCCAAGCGAAATATGAGATGCTGTTCCCCTGAAAGAAATTGCATTTGCTCATAATCACTCCCCTTAGAAATGATGCTCTGCCATCGGTGGTCTTTCGTTTAGTTCAGTTTAGTTTAGAGATACAGCACGGAAACAGGCCCTTCGGCCCACCGAGTCCGCGCCGACCAGCGATCCCCGCATACTTACACTACCCTACACACACGAGGGGTAATTTACATTTATACAAAGCCCATTAACCAACAAGCCTGGACAACAGATTGGAGAGAAGGAATGGGTGACGTTTCAGGTCACCACCCTTTCTCAGTTCACCTAGTATCCCGAAACGTCACCCATTCCTTCTCTCCAGAGATGCTGCCCGTCCCGCTGAGTTACTCCAGCATTTTGTGTCTATCTTCAATTTAAACCAGCAACTGCAGTTCTTTCGTACAGAGATAAAGTGTCTCATTTTCACACCTTACCCCTCCTTATCTCTTTGTCTCATCTCTCCCCTCAGTCTGAATATGGGTCTCGCCCCAAAATGTCACCCATTCCATCTCTCCAGAGATGCCGCCTGTCCCACTGAGTTACTCCAGCATTTTGTGCCTACGTTCAATGTAAACCAGCATCTGCAGTTCCTTCTTACACAATATGTGATCGGGTTGTACCATCATCTTCCCAAATTAACCAGTTCAGCCCCGTCTTGAAAAATTATTCACCATCACTGATATCATCTATTTTCACAGAAATGATTCAACTAATTTAAAATCAACTGGGTGAAAAAGTTTTTTCTCAACTCAGTTTTAAATGGCCTCCCCTTTATTCTTAGAATAAACTCTTACTAATTTCAGTCGCCATTAGGCATTGAAATTCAGTAGGCATTGAAATTGTCCCAAGAGGATCTGTTTAGTTTATTGTCACGTGTACCGAGGTACAGTGAAAAGCTTTTGTTGCATGCTAACCAGTCAGCGGAAAGATAATACATGATTACAAGCGATCCATTTACAGTGTATCAGGAGAGAAGGAATGGGTGACGTTTCGGGTCGAGACCCTTCTTCAGACTGCTGAGTTACTCCAGCATTTTGTGAATAAATACCTTCGATTTGTACCAGCATCTGCAGTTATTTTCTTATACTTCATTTACAGTGTGCAGATACATGATGAGGGAATAACATTTAGTGCAAGGTAAAGCCAGCAAAGTCCGATCAAGGATGGTCCAAGGGTCACCAAAGAGGTAGATATTAGTTCAGCACTGCTCTCTGGTTGTGGTAGGATGGTTCAGTTGCCTGATAACAGCTGGGAAGAAACTGTCTCAGTTGTTATCATCGTACCACAACCAGAGACAGGTGGGAGTAGGATGAGAGAATGACATAGAACTCGTGGAGATCAGATATATTTTCGAGCCTTGATTGACTAAGGAACCAAGCTGGTGTGTTTCTCAGCTCTGAGCTAATTGCCGAGCGCAATTTTCTACTCTTGACCCAGGCTAATGACAAATTTTAAAAATAACTCAACCATCTCCTACCACGCAGTCAGCAGCATTGCTTACTTAATGGAAACTGTTTTGTGGAATGCGTGCTTGTAGAAAGCTGTGTACACCCACTCGCCTCTCTGAGATAGATACTGATACATGTAGTGAGGCAGCTTTAATGAACGTACCCTTGTAACCGCGAGTACATTTATGTCGGAGTTAGTGTTGCAAGAGCGGCTTGGACAATCGAATGGCAGAGCACTTCATTCTGCAGTTTAAAGCAAGTCTAATATTGGCACGAGACACAAAATGCTGGAGTAACTCAGCGGGACAGGCAGCATCTCTGGAGAGAAGGAATGGGTGACGTTTCAGGTCGAGACCCTTCTTCAGACTTCTTCAGTCTCGACCTGAAACGTCACCCATTCCTTCTCTCCAGAGATGCTGCCTGTCCCGCTGAGTTACTCCAGCATTTTGTGTCCACCTTCGATTTTTACCAGGATCTGCAGTTTTTTTTCCTACACCATAAAAAATATAAAATTACTAGACACAAAATGTTGGTGTAACTCAACGGGACAGGCAGCATCTCTGGAGAGAAGGAATGGGTGACGTTGCAGGTCGAGACTGAAGACGTCTGAAGAAGGGTCTCGACCTGAAACGTCACCCATTCCTTCTCTCCAGGGATGCTGCCTGTCCCGCTGAGTTACTCCAGCTTTTTGTGTCTATCTTCGCGTCTTTCACTTTGATAAAATAATTGTGACCAAATTACTAGGTGTCCAACAGGTCTTTTCTCTCCACCCCCTTCACACCCCCCCCCCCCCACACCCCCCCCCCCCCCCCACCACCACAATCAGTCTGAAGATAGGTCCAGACCTAAATAGTCACCTATCCATGTTCTCCAGGGATGCTGCCTGTCCCGCTGAGTTGCTCCAACACTTTCTGTTTTCATCATCATCATCATCATATCATCATCATATATATACAGCCGGAAACAGGCCTTTTCGGCCCTCCAAGTCCGTGCCGCCCAGTGATCCCCGTACATTAACACTATCCTACACCCACTAGGGACAATTTTTACATTTTTTTTTTTACATTTACCCAGCCAATTAACCTACATACCCGTATGTCTTTGGAGTGTGGGAGGAAACCGAAGATCTCGGAGAAAACCCACGCAGGTCACGGGGAGAACGTACAAACTCCTTACAGTGCAGCGCCCGTAGTCAGGATCGAACCTGAGTCTCCGGCGCTGCATTCGCTGTAAAGCAGCAACTCTACCGCTGCGCTACCGTGCCGCCCTTTCCATTAATTGGACCCTTTTTCATTTATTATTGCCATATGTAGCTATAGTGAAAATCTACTGTTTGCGTGCTATCCAGTCAAAGGAAAGACTCTACATGATTACAATCAAGTTGTCCACAGTGTACAGATAAACATTACAACATATCGTGCAAATTAAAGTCTGATTGAAGATAGTGGTTATTCTCAAGGACTGGATGTCCCAAATGTAGAAATTCAAAAGATTTATAACGCTCAGTGTAATGTTATTGTTTTATGTCTCTTTCACAAATAGGGGTGGGGCAGTGTACAATGTGATGTACGCAGTCCATAGACTTCACTTATCAAGGTGCCGTCTGTACGGAGTTTGTACGTTCTCCCCGTGACCTGCGTGGGTTTTCTCCGAGATCTTCGGTTTCCTCCCACACTCCAAAGACGTACAGGTTTATAGGTTAATTTGGCTTGGTATAAGTGTAAATTGTCCCTAGTGTGTGTAGGATAGTGTTAGTGTGCGGGGATCACTTGTCGGCATGGACTCGGTGGGCAGAAGGGCCTGTTTCCACACTATATCTCTAAACTCTAGACAGAACTCTAAACTTGTAATTAGGGTTGCCAACTTCCTCACTCCCAAGTAAGGGACAAAGGGTGACGTCACCTCCCCGCACCCCACGTGACCTCACCCAGCCAGCGGCCACGTGCTCCCGCTCCACCAATGGCGGCCGCCCGGGCGGGGAGGCGGGTTGCTAGGCAACCTCCGTTAGGCGGCGCCTGGGCCTCCAGACCTACAGTTTCCGGGCCTACAGTGTCCGGGCCTACAGTGTCCGGGCCTACAGTGTCCGGGCCTACAGTGTCCGGACCTACAGTGTCCGGCCTACAATGTCCGGGCCTACAGTGTCCGGGCCTACAGTGTCCGGACCTACAGTGTCCGGCCTACAGTGTCCGGGCCTACAGTGTCCGGTCCTACAGCGCCGTCCGGGCCTAACACGGGACAAGTCTTGTAATGTACGTTGTCTATAGACTTTGTAATGTACGCTGTCCATAGCAAGACACCAATAATGGTATTATTGATTCATCTTGCACACAATTTCCCAACAATTAACCTACGGAGCAATGAATGTGACAATGTACAGGCCACAGATGTGTGCGAAACAGCTGTTCAAAGACATCGATTAAACCCAACACATTTCCCCCCACTTCCCCACATGTGATATCTCCCACATTACCTTCTGCCAGAGATTTATTTCAAGGGGGAAGACTATTTAATTTGGTTTAATAGCCTCAGTGTGAACTACCTCCTCCAGCTGCCGAGCAAACCGTCTCAAAAATGTCGCGATTTTATCATTTTGTTAAGGAGACTTTCCATTTCTTGTCGCTTCTGAATGCTTGTAGGAGTCTTCGCAATCTAAATTTGTCAAAACAATCCACAATGAGGATTTGTGGAAGTGTGACCAAATGCTCTTTTCTTGCCTGGCTGAGGCTGGCTGTATAAAATCATGAGAGGAACCGATCGGGTAAACTCACAGAGTCTCTTGCCCAGAGCACCTGAATAGAGAACCGGAGTTTAGATTTTTAGATTTAGAGATACACCGGGTCCGCGCCGCCCAGCGATCCCCGCACATTAACACTATCCTACACGCACTAAAGGCAATTTTTACATTTGCCCAGCCAATTAACCTACAAACCTGTACGTCTTTGGAGTGTGGGAGGAAACCGAAGATCTCGGAGTTTAAGGTGAAGGGGGAGAGATTTAATAGGAGTCTGAGGGGTAAACTTTTCATCCTAGTTCCATGTTATCCCACTATCGTATGCAGTCCCAACAAGGGGTCAATTTACAGAGGCTACGTAACCTGCAAACCCGCACGTCTTTGGGATGTGGGGGGAAACCGGAGCACCCGGAGGAAGCCCACACGGTCACAGGAAGAACGTGCAAACTCCTCGCAGTCAGCGCCGGAGGTCAGGATTGAACCCGGGAATCTACCGCTGCACCACTGTTCAATTGATCCAAGAACTCACAAGATCATAGTGTTACTGACCACGCCAACACCCAAACCAGCTCTTTGATATTTAATACGCCTATCTTCAGCAGTTCAAAGCTACTCCAGATCTTTTGAGGCTAAATTATCAGATGGCAGGCTCAACTTTTAATAATTAGTTTAATTGATTTAGTAATTATGCACTAATACAACAGTGCTTTGTTTAATTTGCTGCAGAAATAACGAGTTTGTAGCAATTACAGTCAAATAAGATTCGCCAAAATAACACGGTGGCGCAGCGGTAGAGTTGCTGCCTTACAGCGCTTGCAGCGCCAGAGACCCGGGTTCGATCCCGACCACGGGTGCTGTCTGTACGGAGTTTGTACGTTCTCCCCGTGACCTGTGTGGGATTTCTCCATCCGCTCCGAGATCTTCGGTTTCCTCCCACACTCCAAAGGGTATCGAGATCCACAACAGGAACATAGAAACATAGAAAATAGGTGCAGGAATAGGCCATTCGGCCCTTCGAGCCTGCACCGCCATTCAATATGATCATGGCTGATCATCCAGCTCAGTATCTCGTACCTGCCTTCTCTCCATACCCCCTGATCCCTTTAGCCACAAGGGCCACATCTAACTCCCTCTTAAATATAGCCAATGAACTGGCCTCTACTACCTTCTGTGGCAGAGAATTCCACAGACTCACCACTCTGTGTGAAGAAATGTTTTCTCATCTCGGTCTTAAAAGACTTCCCCCTTATCCTTAAACTGTGACCCCTGGTTCTGGACTTCCCCAACATCGGGAACAATCTTCCCGCATCTAGCCTCTCCAACCCCTTAAGAATTTGATATGTTTCTATAAGATCCCCCCTCAGTCTTCTAAATTCCAGCGAGTACAAGCCGAGTCTATCCAGTCTTTCTTCATATGAACCTGCGTCTTTGCATTTAATTTCTACCTGGGCCCCAGCACACAAGAACTGAAGCAATTTTTAAATCCTTCTGGAGCAAAAGAGTCTCGGCAATGACATCAGATAATCACTGCAGCTCTAATTACAATCCAATTAGCCCTTGCCGCATGTCGGTAATCTGCACACACACACACACACACCACGACTACCTTTCCTCCCTTCTGCTTCTCTAATCTTGGATCAGTCTACTTGATTAGCCCAAGGGTCACCTCCAGAACACCAGAGGTTTGTAGGGTGCGAGCAGGTATACTTCAACATGAAGGTGGTACTGTGACACCCCTCACAGTTTGCTGGCGCTAGGACTGGAGAACGTTCTGAATTATTGAATGTTGTTCATATTACTCCGATGAACTCGCGATGAACGCCTAGCAATCAGCGGGTTGATGAGAGTGGGGGCGGTGGGAGGGGAAGACAATGGAGTACCCGATGTGGTGGGACCACCGTGAAGAACGATGGAGTACCCGGTGTGGTGGAACCGCCATAGAAACATAGAGACATAGAAAATAGGTGCAGGAGTAGGCCATTCGGCCCTTCGAGCCTGCACCGCCATTCAATATGATCATGGCTGATCATCCAACTCAGTATCCCGTACCTGCCTTCTCTCCATACCCCCTGACCCCTTTAGCCACAAGGGCCACATCTAACTCCCTCTTAAATATAATAATAATAATAATAATAATACATTACATTTATATAGCGCTTTTCATATACTCAAAGACGCTTTACAGGGATTTAGAGAACATAGGGAAATGAATAAATAGATAAATAAGTAAATAAGGAAACGAACAGAGAAAGGAGACAGAAGGTGAGGTGACCTTCAGTGGTTGAAGGCAGTACTGAACAGGTGAGACTTCAGTGATGTTTTGAATGTGGTGAGTGTGGAGGAGTCTCTAACGGTTTGGGGTAGTGAGTTCCATAGGGTGGGAGCAGCGATGGAGAAAGCCCTGTCCCCCCAGGATCTGAGTTTGGTCCGGATGTGGGGGGATAGGAGATTGGCAGCAGCAGAGCGGAGGGTGCAGGTGGGAGTGTAATATAGCCAATGAACTGGCCTCAACTACCTTCTGTGGCAGAGAATTCCACAGACTCACCACTCTCTGTGTGAAAAAAAACTTTCTCATCTCGGTCCTAAAAGACTTCCCCCTTGTCCTTAAACTGTGACCCCTTGTTCTGGACTTCCCCAACATCGGGAACAATCTTCCTGCATCTAGCCTGTCCAACCCCTTAAGAATTTTGTAAGTTTCTATAAGATCCCCTATGGGGGACAGTGGGAGAACAAAGGGGGACCCAGTGTGGAGTAGGGTGGGGGACAATCTAGTTTAGAATCCTCTGCCTGGGGGATAAGCCTGTGTGTGTTTGTCTGTTTGTTAAAGAAGGACTGGACAAGCTAGATGCAGGAAAAAATGTTCCCAATGTTGGGGGAGTCCAGAACCAGGGGACAACACAGTCTAAGAATAAAGGGGAAGGCCATTTAAAACTGAGGTGACGAGAAACTTTTTCACCAGGTGAGTTGTGAATTTGTGGAATTCTCTGCCACAGAGGGCAGTGGAGGCCAATTCACTGGATGAATTTAAGAGAGAGTTAGATAGAGCTCTAGGGGCTAGTGGAATCAAGGGATATGGGGAGAAGGCAGGCACGGGTTACTGATTGTGGATGATCGGCCATGATCACAATGAATGGCGGTGCTGGCTCGAAGGGCCAAATGGCCTCCTTCTGCACCTGTTTTCTATGTCTATGTTTGTTTATTAGTTTGTTCCAGTGAAGGCGATGTGCACACGGCAGCCTGCCAACAGTATAACAGTATAACAGTATAACAGAACTTTATTGTCATTCGGTATAAACACCGAACGAAATTTCAGCAGTCACAAGACACAGCAAAAAAGAAAAGAACACAGGACACCCGACCCCAACACAAACATCCATCACAGTGACTCCAAACACCCCCTCACTGTGATGGAAGGCAACAAAACTTCCCCTCTCTTCCCCCCGCACCCACGGACAGGCAGCTCGACCCCTGCCGAGGCGACCGACCCGCACAGCCCCCGCAAGGGGATGGAAGGCCCCGCGGCCGAGCCGCACCGGGCACTGAAACGTCCCGCGGCCGAGCCGCGCCGGCGATGTTAAGTCCAGCGGCCGAGCCGCACCGGGCACTGAAACATCCCGCGGCCGAGCCACGCCGGCGATGTTAAGTCCCGCAGCCGAGCCGGGCGATGAAAGGCGCCGCGCCGGGCGCTGAATCGTTCCGCGGCCGAGCCGCACCGAGCGCTGAACCGTCCCGCAGCCGTACCGGGCGATGGAAGGCCCCACGGCTGAGCCGCGCCGGGCACTGTTAGGTCCCGCGGCCGAGCCGGGCGATGGAAGGCCCCGCGGGCGATGGAAGGCCCCGCGGGCGATGGAAGGCCCCGCGGCCGAGCTGCGCCCCGGGGAAGAGACCTAATAAAAGAAGGTTCCCCCACCGCCCACACATACACAGCCAAAAACAGAAACAAAAACCATCCCAACACCGACACAAACAAAAAAAAAAGGAAAAAAAGACAAACAGACTGCCAGAGAGCCGCAGCCGTTAGGCGCAGCCAACTCCTCCCATCATGTGTAGGAAGGAACTGCAGATGCTGGTTTACACCGAAGATAGGCACAAAATGCAGCCACACGTGATCAGTCGCTTGTCTTTTCCATTTGTCTTTTCACTTTTAATTTAACTTTAATTTCAAGTTTTCGTGTACCTTGTTGTGTTGTTGTGACTGTTGGCAGACCACTTTCCCTCCGGGGATGAATAAAGTTCTATCGCATCGCATCGTAACTGTTGTTTTTAGTTCAGAGTCATTGTTTCATTTGTGTTGTTCCACCACCCTTTGTGTGAAAAAGTTAACCCTCAGATTCCTATTAAACCTTTTCCCCTTCACCTTGAACCTATGTCCACTGGTCCTCGATTCACCTACTCTGGGCAAGAGACTCTGTGCATCTACCCGATCTATTCCTCTCATGATCTTCATCATCGGCGGTCACTGGAAGCGAGTATGACTGTCCTCGTTCGGACACCTGTGCGTGACTTTGTTTAACGTGGGGAGACTAGTGCACAGACAGCCACCACACGGTCCTTGACAGATCTGGGTCAGGATCCAGTGGCGTGGAGTCCAAGACGACCGGGGACCCTTTTCTGTTGCAGCCTTCATCCACCCGCCATCCCAGCCGTTGTGACGCTCCACTGAAGTCAGCCGTCATCCTCCCTCCGCCTGTTCCACCGTTGAGGTCTTGGTTGGATCGCTCTTTGTCATGGACCTCCCCCTCGACCTTACCGCCATGGGTGACCCTACCAGGAGTGTAGCGCCAAACGGCATCGCTCTCAGGATCTTAGGACCACACGAGCTTCTCCACCACGACAAGGTGACAATCCACGGAGAAGGATCAATGATCTTAGACACCTCTATAAGATCACCCCTCAACCTCCTGCACTCCAAGGAATAGAGTCCCAGCCTGCTCAACCTCTCCCTGTAGCTCAGATCATCCAGTCCTTTAACCAACCTGAAATTGCTCAGTCTGCCTTAACCAAACTGAATCTCTACATCGGCGAGACCAAACGCAGGCTTGGCGATTGTTTCGCTCGACACCTTCGCTCAGTCCGCCTTAACCAACCTGAACTCCCGATGGCTCAGCACTTCCACTCCCCTCCCACTCCCAGTCTGACCTTTCTGTCATGGGCCTCCTCCATTGTCATAGTGAGGCCCAGCGCAAATTGGAGGAACAGCATCTCATATTTCGCTTGGGCAGCTTACACCCCAGCGGTATGAACATTGACTTCTCCAACTTCAGATAGCTCCTCTCTTTCCCCTCCCCTTCCCAATTCTCCCACTGTCTACCTGTCTCCAACTACATCCTATCTTTGTCCCGCCCCCTCCCCTGACATCAGTCTGAAGAAGGGTCTCGACCTGAAACGTCACCCATTCCTTCTCTCCTGAGATGCTGCCTGACCTGCTGAGTTACTCCACCATTTTGTGATACCTAGGTGGTTATAACATGTCTCTTGCCCACAGTAGGCAAAGTTCCAAACACCCACCACCCTTGGCATGAAAAAGTTACCCCTCAAATATTATCTGATTTTTGTTATACTCAGCCAAAGCTGCTCTAGAACAGCGTTTTGAGAAACCCTCCCATCTCCTGCAGAAATGCACAAGTCTCGACAGAAAGCACATCATCCTTACATCCATTTCATGTCTGATCTACACAGAGAGTCGAAACCCTTATAAATCAATACAGACAAATGATTACTTAGTTATCTGAAATAACCTGCTGCAGGAGATAACGGGTGTTGTAGAAATATGCTCAGCCACGGTTCCTGTACCAATCAAGAATAGACAATAGACAATAGACAATAGGTGCAGGAGGAGGCCATTCGGCCCTTCGAGCCAGCACCGCCATTCAATGTGATCATGGCTGATCATTCTCAATCAGTACCCCGTTCCTGCCTTCTCCCCATACCCCCTGACTCCGCTATCCTTAAGAGCTCTATCCAGCTCTCTCTTGAATGCATTCAGAGAATTGGCCTCCACCGCCTTCTGAGGCAGAGAATTCCACAGATTCGCAACTCTCTGACTGAAAAAATCTATCTATCTCTGCCTTTAATATATCCATTGACTTGATTCGTACGGGTGTCAGGGGCTATGGGGAGAAGGCAGGAGATTGGGGATAGGAGGGAGAGATAGATCAGCCACGATTGAATGGTGGAGTAGACTTGATGGGCCGAAAGGCCTAATTCTGCCCCTATTGCTTATGACCTTCTGACTTGGTCTCTGCAGGCTTATGTGGCAGTGAATTCCACAGATTCAATTATGGCTGACCTATCTCTCCCTACCGAGGCATCATGGTCCTGCCTTCTCCCCGTGCCCGCTGACACACGTAACAGATGAGCCTGCTACGTTGTGCACTGCAGTTGCAATGCTATTGTTGCTGTCGTGCTTTGCTTGCAGCACGTGTTGCAGTGAATGAGAATAGTGCGCGTTGAGTACAACTGGGGGCGGCCACGGTGGCGCAGCGGTAGAGTTGCTGCCTTACAGCGCTTGCAGCGCCGGAGACCCGGGTTCCATCCCGACTACGGGCGCCGTCTGTACTCCCCGTGACCTGCGTGGGTTCTCCCCGAGATCTTCGGCCTCCTCCCACACTCCAAAGACGTGCAGTGTTTGTAGGTTAATTGGCTTGGTGTAAGTGTAAAATTGTCCCAAGTGTGTGTAGGGGTAGAGTTAGTGCGCGGGCATCGCGGACTTGGTGGGCCGAAGGGCCTGTTTCCACGCTGCATCTCTAAACTACACTGACCCAAAATGGCTCGCACTATAAACAACAGCTGCTGGCACTGTTTCTCAGACCCTTTCTCATTCCCAATACGCTCACCTCTTACAGAATGTTAGCTTGACAATGCCAGCTGGGAACGACATTGTTTTCTTATCAAAAAGTAACTATGGTTTCCCATTGTACCACAGACCTTTGTTGTGTGTTTATCTGATCTTGGCGCAGGAACTATGATTAGCAAATGGCCTTGCCACCTGCTCCTAGCTTCAGTGTTAAAGCTGCGATCAAATACAAAACAAGGTGGACACGAAATGCTGCAGTAACTCAGCCGGTCAGGCAGCGTCTCTGGAGAGAAGGAATGGGTGACGTTTCCTAGGGAGGGAAGGGGGAGGAGAGAGGATAATGGGAGGGTTAAGGGGAATGGAGTGGGGGGAGAGGAAAGGGGGGGGTGAAGGGGGGAGGGGGAGGGGGAGGGGAGGGAGAGGGAGGGAGGGGATAAGGGGAGGGTTAAGGGGAATGGAGTGGGGGGAGGGGAAGGTGGGGTGGAGGGGGGAGGGGGAGGGGAGGGAGGGGGAGGGGAGGGAGGGGAGGGAGGGGATAAGGGGAGGGTTAAGGGGAATGGAGTGGGGGGGAGAGGAAAGGGGGGGTGAAGGGGGGAGGGGGAGGGGAGGGAAGGGAGAGGGAGGGAGGGGATAAGGGGAGGGTTAAGGGGAATGGAGTGGGGGGAGGGGAAGGTGGGGTGGAGGGGGGAGGGGGAGGGAGGGGGAGGGGAGGGAGGGGAGGGAGGGGATAAGGGGAGGGTTAAGGGGAATGGTGGGGGGAGGGGAAGGGGCATTGTTGGAGGGGGAGGGGGGGTGGAGGGGGGGGGAGGGAGGGGGTGGAGGGAGGATAAGGGGAGGGTTAAGGGGAATGGAGTGGGGGAGGAGAGAGGGAGGGGGATGTGGGGGAGGGTTAAGGGGAATGGAGTGGGGGGGAGGGGAAGGGGCATTGTTGGAGGGGGGGGGTGGAGGGGGGAGGAGGGAGGGGGTGGAGGGAGGATAAGGGGAGGGTTAAGGGGAATGGAGTGGGGGAGGAGAGAGGGAGGGGGATGTGGGGGAGGGTTAAGGGGAATGGAGTGGGGGGGAGGGGAAGGGGCATTGTTGGAGGGGGAGGGGGGGTTGGAGGGGGGAGGAGGGAGGGGAGGGAGGGGGTGGAGGGAGGATAAGGGGAGGGTTAAGGGGAATGGAGTGGGGGAGGAGAGGGGGGGGGATGTGGGGGAGGGTTAAGAGGAATGGAGTGGGGGGGAGGGGAAGGGGGTAAGGGTGGTTGTTGGAGGGGGGAGGGGGGTAAGAGGGGGAGAGAAGAGGGAGGGGGGAGTGGGGGGAGAGGGGAGGGGGAGGGGGGAGCGGGGGGGGGGGAGAGGGTGCTGCACCAATGAAGAGGTTTGGGCCCAACGGGTCCACTTGGTCTAGTTACATTCTAAAGATACTTGAACAGTGTAAGAGGTGATGGGGAGAAGGCAGGAGAATGGGGTTAGGAGGGAGAGATAGATATTTCGCTTGGGCAGCTCACAGCCCAGTGGTATGGCTGTTGATTGTTCTCTGTCACCCTCCCCTAGCTAACAATGATCTATTCTACGTTTTCCTTGAGCCTCGGACCCCTTTGATCTCTCGTTTTCACTCCTTACCCTTCCATATCTCCGTGTGCCTCCCTCTCCCCTGACTCTCAGTCTGACGAAGGGTCTCGTCCCGAAACGTCGCCCGTTCCTTCTCCCCAGAGATGCTACTGCCTGTCCCGCTGAGTTACTCCAGCTTTTAGTGTCTACCTTCAGTTCTCCTGACACCCGCTTCCATTGAGTCGAGAGTTGGAAGATTAACACTCACAAATCAGTTGAGCACCAGTGAACCGAGGTAGATTTCTGGAATCGTTCATCAGGCCCTCAATTGTTGCCATAGCTTTCACAGGGCAGTTGGCACTTGCAATAGGTGTCCTTTTGCTCCTGACTGCACACGCTGGATAAAACATTATGAGTATTTCTCCGAGACTCAAGGAACTGCAGATGCTAGAATCCTGATTTCAGCCAGGATTTGCTCAGCTTACCCAACTGGACCGTCCTAACACAACCAGAGAGCAGTGCTGAACTACTATCTACCTCATTGGAGACCCTCGGACTAACCTTGATCGGACTTTGGTGGCTTTACCTTGCACTAAATGCTATTCCCTTATCACGTGTAGGAAGGAACTGCGGAAGCCGGTTTAAATCGAAGATAGACACACAATGCTGGAGTAACTCAGCGGGTCAGGCAGCATCTCTGGAGAGAAAGAATGGGTGACGTTTCGTGTCGAGACCCTTCTTCAGACTGATGTCAGGGGAGGGAGCGGGACAAAGATAGAATGTAGTCGGAGACAGGAAGACTGGTGGGAGAACTGGGATCTTCTTCAGTCTGAAGAATGGTCTCGACCCGAAACGTCACCCATTCCTTCTCTCCAGAGATGCTGCCTGACCCGCTGAGTTACTGCAGAATTTTGTGTCTATTCCCTAACTAATATTGGTCTGTGTAGGAAGGAACTGCAGATGCTGGTTTAAATCGAAGATAGACACAAAGTGCTGGAGTAACTCAGCGGGTCAGGCAGCATCTCTGGAGAGAAGGAATGGGTGACGTTTCGAGTCGAGACTCCCCTTCCCCTTGTGATCACGGACTAAGTCCCAGATCGGTGGCCACCTTTCGTAGAAACATAGAAAATAGGTGCAGGAGGAGGCCATTTGGCCCTTCGAGCCAGCACCGCCATTCATTGTGATCATGGCTGATCATCCACAATCAGTAACCCGTGCCTGCCTTCTCCCCATATCCCTTGATTCTACCAGCCTCTAGAGCTCTATCTAACACTCTTTTAAACTCATCCAGTGAATTGGCCTCCACTGCCTTCTGTGGCAGAGAATTCCACAAATTCTCAACTCTTTGGGTGAAAAAGTTCTTTCTCACCTGTTTTAAATGGCCTCCCCTTTATTCTTAGACTGTGTGTGGCCCCTGGTTCTGGACTCCACCAACATTGGGAACATTTTTCCTGCATCTAGCTTGTCCAGTCCTTTCATAATTTTATACGTCTCTATAAGATCCCCTCCCATCCTTCTCAACTCCGATGAATACAAGCTTGTACGGCTTGTACTCGCTGGAATTTAGAAGATTGAGGGGGGATTTTATAGAAACGTACAAAGTTCTTAAGGGGTTGGACAGGCTAGATGCAGGAAGATTGTTCCCGATGTCGGGGAAGTCCAGAACAAGGGGTCACAGTTTAAGGATAAGGGGGAAGTCTTTTAGGACCGAGATGAGAACGTTTTTTTTCACACAGAGAGTGGTGAATCTGTGGAATTCTCTGCCACAGAAGGTAGTTGAGGCCAGTTCATTGGCTATATTTAAGAGGGAGTTAGATGTGGCCCTTGTGGCTAAAGGGATCAGGGCGTATGGAGAGAAGGCAGGTACGGGATACTGAGTTGGATGATCAGCCATGATCATATTGAATGGCGGTGCGTACAGGCTCGAAGGGCCGAATGGCCTACTCATGCACCTATTTCCTATGTTTCTATGTTTATATGTAAGCCTAGTCTTTCCTCCTTGAATTCACGATTTACACCCCGGCTTTCCGCGTGCGTTTGTGATTCTGATGGACAGAGAGCCGAGCTGAGTTGAAACTCGGAACAAACCTGCCTTCTTCTGCAGAGACACCTCTGCCCTTGACAATACTCAACCCGTCCCTCAATTAGATATAATAATAGCAATGTATTGAAACCCAAATGGTGAATAATAAATTATGACATTTCAAAATACAGGAAAGAATTAAAAATGTAAATTTGCCGGCCCTGGAGGCAGCTCTGCAAAGAGGTGTGATTAGTTTAGGATTAGAAATCTGATGTGGCCTGACAGATGCTAGTCTGATACCGATTCTTTTTGACAGCTGTGTTGATAGAGATTAAAGCTAACATTCTGCTTTCCCATGAAAGCAAATTAATTTTGACATTTTTATATGTCTTTCATTAAAATATATCCAGATCCAATGACACAGGCGGCAGTGGAAGTAGTCTAGCCTTGCGCAAATTTCCCAGGCCCAAAATTGAGGCCCGATTTCAATCAAAGGGCATTGACAACTATCTGACCCTTGGGCACCTGATAAATACTGCTCGTAACATAAATATCCGTGACAAACACTGCAATGTGACAGTGTATATGTGTCCGCCAGTGGGAGAGTCCAGGACTAGAGGTCACAGCCTTAGAATTAAAGGACGTTCTTTTAGGAAGGAGATGAGGAGAAATTTATTTTTGTCAGAGGGCGGTGAATCTGTGGAATTCATTGTCACAGAAGGTAGTGGAGGCCACGTCAATGGATGTTTGTACGGCAGAGATAGATAGGTTTTTGATTGGTACGGGTGTCAGGGGTTAGGGGGAGGAGGCAGGAGAATGGGGTTGGGAGGGAGAGATAGTGGTGGAGTAGACTTGATGGGCCGAATGGCCTAATTCTATTCCTATCACTTATGACCTTATGACAGATCTGTTTATATATATATATATGTATATGTGTGTGTGTGTGTGTGTGTGTATATATATATATATATAAACAGATCTGTTGAATGAGTTTGGGCTTCATGAATCCCACACAAAGAATGCAAATATATATATAGCTGGCGCATAAGAAAATAACTGCAGATGCTGGTACAAATCGATTTATTCACAAAATGCTGGAGTAACTCAGCAGGTCAGGCAGCATCTTGGGAGAGAAGGAATGGGTGACGTTTCGGGTCGAGACCGCTATTTGTTTGCCGCTTCTCCGTCAGTTTGTCAGTTTGTTTGTTTTTATGTTTTGACTGTTTTTGTAAAGCGTCTTTGAGCATTTGGAAAAGCGCTATATAAAATAAATGTTTATTATTATTATATTATTATATATATATATATATGTGTGTGTGTGTGTGTGTGTGTGTGTGTGTGTGTGTGTGTGTGTGTGTGTGTGTGTGTGTGTGTGTGTGTGTGTGTGTGTGTGTGTGTGTGTGTGTGTGTGTGTGTGTGTGTGTGTGTGTGTGTGTGTGTGTATATATATATCCATGAACCCCAAACTCATTCAACTCAGCAAGGTGATCTTAGCCAGCATCATCAGAGACCCACACCACCCTGGCCACACTCTCATTTCACCCCCACCATCCGGACGAAGGGACAGTAGCCTGAAAACTGTAACACCCAGGTTCAGGAACAGCTTTTCTACAGCCATCAGGCTATTAAACACCACAACCTCAAATAAGCTCTGAACTACATGGACTATTATTATTATTATTGCACTATTATTGTCTGTTTGCTTTTCATTTGTCCGTATGTTTGCGTGTGTGTGTATATGTAGGAAAATAACTGCAGATGCTGGTACAAATCGAAGGTATCACAAAATGCTGGAGTAACTCAGCGGGTCAGGCAACATCAGTCCGAAGAAGGGTCTCGACCCGAAACGTCACCCATTCCTTCTCTCCCGAGATGCTGCCTGACCCGCTGAGTTACTCCAGCATTTTATGTGTATATATGTATGTGTGTGTATGTGTGTGTATGTGTATATATACACACACACACACACCAAACATTTTTTTCTCGTTTATTATATTGTTTTTACAGTGTACTATGTTCACATGTTCTGTTGTGCTGCTGCAAGTAAGGATTTCATTGTTCTATCTGGGACACACGACAATAAAACACTCTTGACCGTTACTATGCAGAAACTAAGGAACTGCAGATGTTGGTGTGCAAAAAAACCTCACAAATACACTTAGCGGGTCAGGCAGCATCCATGGAGAAGATTTTAGATTTTAGATTTAGAGATAGAGCGCGGAAACAGACCCTTCGGCCCACCGAGTCCGCGCCGCCCAGCGATCCCCGCACATTAACACCATCCTACACACACTAGGGACAATTTTTACATTTTACCCAGTCAATTAACCTACATACCTGTACGTCTTTGGAGTGTGGGAGGAAACCGAAGATCTCGGAGAAAACCCACGCAGGTCACGGGGAGAACGTACAAACTCCGTACAGACGGCGCCCGTAGTCGGGATCGAACCTGTGTCTCCGGCGCTGCATTCGCTGTAAGGCAGCAACTCTACCGCTGCGCCACCATAGAACATAGATAGGTGACATTTCGGGTCACTTATGACATTATGACCTTATGAAAGAAATTGATAAATCAGTCGACGACAATTGACGGCAAAAGTTGGAAATATTGGGAGGGAAAAAGTTAAAAGATTTTGCAGGGAATATGCTGTGCAATTTACCTTACAGAAACTTAATTACGTCCTCTCAATGCAAAAGAGGTTTCAGAGTCATTTGGACAGAGCATAATTATACCCTTGTATTTTACTGAGGCTCGTTTCAAAAGAAGGAGCTGCAATTATCTGAATTTCAGCTGAGTTCAAATTTGCACTTAACACTGAGCTTTCGTGTTGCCACACAGCCCCACCTGCCCGAACATCAAAAGATGAACTCCAGCTCATTTAGCTTCTATGGAGTCTAAAGAAGGGTCCCGACCCAAAACTTCACCCTTTCTTTCTCTCCAGAGATGCTGCTTGTCCCGCTGAGTTACTCCAGCATTTTGTGTCTACCTTCGAAGGCAAAGGGATTGATTGATTGACACTTTATTAATGATTGATTGATTATTGTCTCATGTAATATGTCACAGTGAAATTTAGTTTACTCTAGTTTAGAGATACAGCGTGGAAACAGGTCTTTCGGCCCACCGAGTCCGCACCGACCTGCGATCCCCGCACACTAACACTAGCAGCTAGGCTAGTATACACTGGAATTTAGAAGGATGAGAGGCAATGTTCCCAATGTTGGGGGAGTCCAGAACCAGGGGCCACAGTTTAAGAATAAGGAGTAGGCCATTTAGAACGGACTCTCAGTCAGAGAGTTGTAAATCTGTGGAATTCTCTGCCTCAGAAGGCAATGGAGGCCAATTCTCTGAATGCATTCAAGAGAGAGCTAGATAGAGCTCTTAAAGATAGTGGAGTCAGGGGGTATGGGGAGAAGGCAGGAACGGGGTACTGATTGAGAATGATCAGCCATGATCACATTGAATGGCAGTTCTGGCTCGAAGGGCCGAATGGCCTACTCCTGCACCTATTGTCTATTGTCTACCCTACACACACACTAGGGACAATTTACACTTATACCAGACAATTAACCTACAAACCTGCACGTCTTTGGAGTGTGGGAGGAAACCAAAGATCTCAGAGAAAACCCACGCATTCACAGGAAGAACGTACAAACTCCGTACAGACAGCACCCATAGCCATAAACAAGGTAAGCAAAGAGGTTCGATCCCGTCTACGGGTGCTGTCTGTGCGGAGTTTGTACGTTCTTCCCATGACCTGCGTGGGTTTTCTCCGGGTGCTCCGGTTTCCTCCCACACTCCAAAGATGCACAGGTTTGTAGGCTAATTGGCTTACTAAAATAGCAAATTGTCCGTAGTGTGTGTAGGATAGTGTTAGTGTGCGGGTGATTGCTGGTAGGTGCGGACTCGGTGGGCCGAAGGGCCTGTTTCCATGCTGTATCTCTAAACTAAACTAGGATCAAATAGAAGGCCATTCAGCCCCTTAAGCCTTGCTATAAAATCATGGGCAGTGCAATCTTCTCAACTCCATTATCTTGTCCATTCCCAATCATCTCCCTCAGCTGTGACTACAGTTAAAAACTCTATCAAAGGTGGATTTTGCTTTGTTGTACTTTAGATTGTTGTTGTAGTGTAAGTCGGATGCTGCATTTCCTACATTATAACACTGAACAAAGTTCAAAAATATTGATTATGTAAGATTTAGATTTAGATTTAGAGATACAGCGCGGAAACAGGCCCTTTGGCCCATCGAGTCCGTGCCGCCCAGCGATCCCCGCACACTAACACTATCCTACACACACTAGGGACAATTTTTACATTTTACCCAGTCAATTAACCTACAAACCTGTCCGTCTTTGGAGTATGGGAGGAAACCGAAGATCTCGGAGAAAACCCACGCAGGTCACGGGGAGAACGTACAAACTCCGTACAGACGGCGCCCGTAGTCAGGATCGAACCTGAGTCTCCGGCGCTGCATTCGCTGTAAGGCGGCAACTCTACCGCTGCGCCACCGTGCCGATTTTTCAGGCCCTTCCTTCAGGAGAAACTTGGAAGATGTATCCCCAATATAAACAGTGGCCCCTAATGGAACGGTTGAGCTGCTGCCTTACAGCTACGGAGACCCGCGTTCCATCCTGACCTCGGGTGCTGTCCGCGTGGGTTTTCTCCGGGTGCTCCGGTTTCCTCCCACATTCCAAAGACGTGCAGGTTTGTAGGTTAATTGGCTTCTATAAATTGCCCCTCGTGTGTGCGGTTGAACTAGTGTACGGGTGATCTCTGGTCCGGTACGGACTCGGTGGGCCGAAGGGCCTGTTTCAGCACTGTATCTCCAAACTCAACTCAACTAAATAGCGCTTGTGACTCCTCCATCTGTGACCTTCCGATGAAGGTCCTGGCTACGGGCTTTTTAATTGATTACCTCTCTCTCTCTCGGTTTGCCTTACTCCATCGGGCGGCGCGGTGGCGCAGCGGTAGAGTTGCTGCCTTACAGCGAATGCAGCGCCGGAGACTCAGGTTCAATCCTGACTACGGGCGCCGTCTGTACGGAGTTTGTGCGCTCTCCCCGTGACCTGCGTGGGTTTTCTCCGAGATCTTCGGTTTCCTCCCACACTCCAAAAGACGTACAGGTATGTAGGTTAATTGACTGGGTAAAATGTAAAAATTGTCCCTAGTGTGTGTGGGATAGTGTTAATAGACAATAGACAATAGGTGCAGGAGGAGGCCATTTGGCCCTCCGAGCCAGCACCGCCATTCAATGTGATCATAGCTGATCATTCTCAATCAGTACCCCGTTCCTGCCTTCTCCCCATACCCCCTGACTCCGCTATCCTTAAGAGCTCTATCTAGCTCTCTCTTGAATGTATTCAGAGAATTGGCCTCCACTGCCTTCTGAGGCAGAGAATTCCACAGATTCACAACTCTCTGACTGAAAAAGTTTTTCCTCATCTCTGTTCTAAATGGCCTGCCCCTTATTCTTAAACTGTGGCCCCTTGTTCTGGACTCCCCCAACATTGGGAACATGTTTCCTGCCTCTAACGTGTCCAACCCCTTAATAATCATATACGTTTCGATAAGATCCCCTCTCATCCTTCTAAATTCCAGTGTATACAAGCCTAGTCTCCCCAGTCTTTCAACATATGACAGTCAGTAGACAATAGACAATAGACAATAGGTGCAGGAGTAGGCCATTCAGCCCTTCGAGCCAGCACTGATGTGCGGGGATCGCTGGGCGGCACGGACTCGGTGGGCCGAAGGGCCTGTTTCCGCGCTGTATCTCCAAACTCAACTCAACTAAATAGCGCCTGTGACTCCTCCATCTGTGACCTTCCGATGAAGGTCCTGTCTACGTGCGATTACCTCTCTCTCTCTCTCGGTTTGCCTTACTCCATCGCCAGTGGTCTTCCAACCTTTTCCACCTCCGCTCTTGGACATCTCCGAGCATCAATACCCAGTGCCTTGAGTTGGCCCCGTGTGCTGCCTGCCGACAACATCAGATTTGGTTGGGTGTGTACGTCTCCGTGATGCCAGCGCTCTGTGGCACAATCCAGCACAGATGCCACGTTCCTGCTGAGTAGTCTTTGCTTAGTCTAATGCCAACTTCCCGAGATTTCCATATATGTATGAGAGGCTAATGCTTCTCAAACGCTCCTATTAATCTCTGTCATCATTTTCCATCAGCTGTTCCCTTTCCCCGAAGGGCATGTGAAGCTGTTTACTCCATCTCAATATGCATTGTTGCTCGAGCAAGATCTGCTTTATTTCTTCCTTGAGTTGCTTTTAATAATCAATCTTTTTTTTTTGTTGTTTACGTTTATTTCCCGAGGGGGAGCGGTGCTGATTTAGAACCAAATGTTGTCGCAAACCTCTCATTTTTATTCATCCTTAAGAAGTTACAACATTTGTTTAGTTCAGTTTAGAGATACAGCGCGGAAACAGGCCCTTTCGGCCCACCGTGTCCTCGCCGACCAGCGATCCCCGCACATTAACAATACATTACACCCACTGGGGACAGCTTTTACGTTTACCAAGCCATCTAACCTACACACCTGTACGTTTTTGGAGTGTGGGAGGAAACTGGAGATCTTCACTCAGAGAGTTGTGAAGCTGTGGAATTCTCTGCCTCAGAAGGCAGTGGACACGTTAGAGGCAGGAAACATGTTCCCAATGTTGGGGGAGTCCAGAACCAGGGGCCACAGTTTAAGAATATGGGGTAGGCCATTTAGAACGGAGATGAGGAAAAACTTTTTCAGTCAGAGAGTTGTGAATCTGTGGAATTCTCTGCCTCAGAAGGCAGTGGAGTCCAATTCTCTGGATGCTTTCAAGAGAGAGTTAGATACTCTTAAGGATAGCGGAGTCAAGGGATATGGGGAGAAGGCAGGAACGGGGTACTGATTGTGGATGATCAACCATGATCACATTGAATGGTGGTGCTGGCTCGAAGGGCCGAATGGCCTCCTCCTGCACCCATTGTCTATTGTCTATTGTCTATCTCGGAGAAAACCCAAGTGGTCACGAGGAGAACGTACAAACTCCGTACAGACAGCACCCATAGTCGGGATCGAACCCGGGCCGTATAAGATTATTAAGGGGTTGGACACGTTAGAGGCAGGAAACATGTTCCCAATGTTGGGGGAGTCCAGAACCAGGGGCCACAGTTTAAGAATATGGTGTAGGCCATTTAGAACTGAGATGAGGAAAAACTTTTTCAGTCAGAGAGTTGTGAATCTGTGGAATTCTCTGCTTCAGAAGGCAGTGGAGGCCAATTCTCTGAATGCATTCAAGAGAGAGCTAGATAGAGCTCTTAAGGATAGCGGAGTCAGGGGGTATGGGAAGAAGGCAGGAACGGGGTACTGATTAAGAATGATCAGCCATGATCACATTGAATGGCGGTGCTGGCTTGAAGGGCCGAATGGCCTCCTCCTGCACCCATTGTCTATTGTCTATTGTCTATTGTCTATCTCGGAGATAACCCACGCAGGTCACGGGGAGAACGTACAAACTCCGTACAGACAGCACCCATAGTCGGGATGGAACCCGGGTCTCCGGCGTTGCATTCGCTGTAAGGCAGCAACTCTACCGCTGCGCCACCGTGCCGCTCGCTGTTCTCAGTTCTACCGAGATACTGCTCAGTGGCTAAAGTCTCCTGGTGGCCGGTGAAAGTGGCAGAATTTCCTTTCAGAAACAACCCTGATGAACCAGATTGATGCTTGCAACAGTTGGGTAGTTTCATGTCCTTCATTATTGCTGTTTGATTCCAGGTTTATTTAAGTAACTGTATTTAAATATCTCAGCTGTCTTAGTGGGATTAGAACTCGTTTCTGGATCATTAGACCAACGCTTCAGGAATATCAGTCCAGAGACACTACCATGATGTTACCATTCACTTAACTCATTGCAAACCATCATCATATCATCATCATCATATATATACAGCCGGAAACAGGCCTTTTCGGCCCACCAAGTCCGTGCCGCCCAGCGATCCCCGTACATTAACACTATCCTACACCCACTAGGGACAATTTTTTTTTTTACATTTACCCAGCCAATTATCCTACATACCTGTACGTCTTTGGAGTGTGGGAGGAAACCGAAGATCTCGGAGAAAACCCACGCAGGTCACGGGGAGAAAGTACAAACTCCTTACAGTGCAGCACCCGTAGTCAGGATCGAACCTGAGTCTCAGGCGCTGCATTCGCTGTAAAGCAGCAACTCTACCGCTGCGCTACCGTGCCGCCATATTGAATTTAAATAGAATCAGTCTGAAGAAGGGTCTCGACCCGAAACGTCACCCATTCCTTCTCTCCAGAGATGCTGCCTGACCCGCTGAGTTACTCCAGCATTTTGTGTCTAACTTCGATTTAAACCAGCATCTGCAGTTTTTTTTCCTACATATTTAAGTTAACTTCCCTTCCCACAACAGCACCAGTGTATTTATATTGTGACTGTATGTGCCAGTGTGACGTGCCGATACCTCTACAGAGTTAAACGTCCTGATATTGTTTCCCGTAAAAGACACGTTTAGACTTTAGACTTCAGAGATACAGCGGGGAAACTGGCTCTCCGGCCTACCGAGTCCGCGCCGATCAGCGACCACACCCTACACTAACACTATCCCACACACACACAATAGACAATAGACAATAGGTGCAGGAGGAGGCCATTCGGCCCTTCGAGCCAGCACCGCCATTCAATGTGATCATGGCTGATCATTCTCAATCAGTACCCCGTTCCTGCCTTCTCCCCATACCCCCTGACTCCGCTATCCTTAAGAGCTCTATCTAGCTCTCTCTTGAAAGCATTCAGAGAATTGGCCTCCACTGCCTTCTGAGGCAGAGAATTCCACAGATTCACAACTCTCTGACTGAAAAAGTTTTTCCTCACCTCCGTTCTAAATGGCCTGCCCCTTATTCTTAAACTGTGGCCCCTTGTTCTGGACTCCCCCAACATTGGGAACATGTTTCCAGCCTCTAACGTGTCCAACCTCTTAATAATCTTATACGTTTCAATAAGTTGAGGAAAAAACTTTTCTGTCAGAGAGTTGTAAATCTGTGGAATTCTCTGCCTCAGAAGGCAGTGGAGGCCAATTCTCTGAATGCTTTCAAGAGAGAGCTGGATAGAGCTCTTAAGGATAGCGGAGTCAGGGGGTATGGGGAGAAGGCAGGAACGGGGTACTGATTGAGAATGATCAGCCATGATCACATTGAGTGTGGTGCTGGTTTCGAAGGACCGAATGGCCTCCTCCTGCACCTATTGTCTATTGTCTATTGTCTCGACCCGAAACGTCACCCATTCCTTCTCTCCAGATGTGCTGCCTGTCCCGCTGAGTTACTCCAGCTTCGGGGGAAAAACAAGGAAGCTAGTTTGAGATGTCCTGCCTCAATAAATGCATGGATCTGCCTCAGATTGGATGAGTGGTAATCTTGAAAGACCGCTGGTTAAGCTGACATTTGTTATTGCTACGTATCTCTACATAATTTAACACTGCTTTTTATAGAGGCAATTATACAAACAAGGCCAGTGTGTCGACTGTTATCAAATATACCCGGCATATGGAACTGTCATTGCTTTCCCCACTGAGACTTCTCACCGTGATAATTAGTCTAGGTTGGGACCTAAAACCCACTTTAACAGACTGACTGTCATGCAATTATTTTAGGTTAGGAACAGTGGAACAGATAGCAATTGCACTTCTAACTGAGGCAACGCAGGGACAGTTTATTTAGATGGAATGGATTGATAAGACGGAGCCAATCCTTGTGGATTTGGATTTCAAAGATGTTGTGACAGATCAACATACTAAACTATGTAACGCACTCGAAGACTAGGTGTAGAGTTTAATTTCTTCTGCCTTTTAGAAGGACTCCCTTGCATAAACCAGACCTTACTCCACCAGTTACTGGGCCAATATTTTATTTTCAACACATAAAACCCTCAATTTTGGATATCAATGCTGGTTTTCACAGAAGATAGGCACAAAATGCTGGAGTATCTCAGCCGATGGGGCAACATCTCCAGAGATAAGGGTCTGAAGAAGGGTCTCGACCTGAAATGTCACCTATTCCTTTTCTCCAGAGATGCTGCCTGACCTGCTGAGTTACTCCAGCATTATATGTAAGGGTAAGATAGACCCAAAAAGCTGGAGTAACTCAGCGGGACAGGCAGCATCTCTGGATAGAAGAAATGGGTGACGTTTCCAGTCGAGAAGGGTCGAGAAGTAACTCAGCGGGACAGGCAGCATCTCTGGAGAAAAGGAATAGGTGACATTTCAGGTCGAGACCCTTCCTCAGAGCCTTCTCTCTGGAGATGTTGCCTGACCGGCTGAGATACTCCAGCATTTTGGAAAAGGATCCAAAATCCTTCTATTTTGGATAGAAAATATCCACCTATTCCTTTTCTCCAGAGATGCTGCCAGTCCCGCTGAGTTACTCGAGAATTTTGCATCTGTCTCCAGTTGCTTGTTGTCTCCTGATCTTATTTATACACTATTTCTCATTTATGAGTAATCACTTTTATTTCTGCAATAAAATATATTTACCTGGTTCATATAACACAGGAGACTTTACTCCTTATTTTAATTAGAATTTTGTCAGAGGGATCATGGTTGTGGTTCATTTTATTTAAGATTAACCCAACAACGTACAGATTTGTAGGTTAATTGGCTCGGTATAAAATGTATAATGTTCATTGATCACTGTGCACTAGTTCTATGTTCCACACACTAGGGGCTATTTACAGAAGCCAATTACCTACATACCCGCACGTCTTTGTAATGTGGCCAGAGACCGGAGTACCCGGAGAAGACCCACGCAGGTCACGGGGAGAACGTGCAAACTCCACACAGACAGCGCCCGGAGTCGGGATTGAACCTGGGTCTCCGGCGCTGTAAGCGCTGTGAGGCAGTAATTCTACCGCTGCGCTACCGTGTCGAATCAGGGGTTTCCCTCCCGTTCTTCTGCGTGAGTGCGACTGATTCTTCTTGGGAATGAGTGGTCAACCTACACCGTAGTTTCGTTGAGAGTTTTAGTTGAGATATACAACGTGGAAACAGGCCCTTCGGCCCCTCAAGCCCACGTCGGCCATCGATCGCCCGTTCACGCTAGTTCCACGTTGTCCCACTTCTGTGTCCACTCCCTACGCACTGGGGGGCAATTTACAGCAACACCCTACACCATGCTTTCGTTTAGAGTTTTAGATGAGACATACAGTTTAGCGTGGAAACAGGGCACGTCTCTGGGATGTGGGAGGAAACCGGAGTGCCCGGAGGAAACCCACGCGGTCCTCGGGGAGAACGTGCAAACTCCACCCAGACAGCACCCGAGGTCAGGATCGAACCGGGGTCCCTGGAGCTGTCAGGCAGTAACCTGACCGCTGCGCCATCTTTCTTTCTTTCCTTGGCAATCATCTAAACCTTAAAGCTGACACTCCACGCGAAGCCGAGATTCGTCCGTGGCTATCATTCACTTCTACGTGATCCTCAATGCCACCCTTCCCCTGCTTATTAACAAGAATGCATCAAAACCTTTCCAATGTGGTCTGCCTGCCATTAACATTCTAATGCCACATTCCAGTGTCCACACCGTTCTCCATTGCCATTAAGGTTTCTTCCATTGCCAATGACGTTTAAAGCTCCCCTTCCCACTCCCACACTGACCTTTCTGTCCTGGGTCTCCTCCACTGTCAGAGTGAGGCCCAGCGCAAATTGGAGAAACAGCACCTCATATTTCGCTTGGGTAGCTTACACCCCAGCGGTATCAACGTTGACCTCTCTAACTTCAAGTGGCCCTTGCTTTCCCTCTCTCTCCGTCCCCTCCCCCTTCCCAGTTCTCCCACCAGTCTGACTGCCCCTGACTACATTTAACTCTGTTTGCTTTGGTGTTACCTTCTCCCAAATAACAATGATCTATTCTACATTTTTCTTGATCTCCATCCCCTTTGTACTGTTTTCATCTTACACTTCCTTACCTAATTCATAAGTCATGAGGTCAAAAGGAATAGTAGAATTAGGCCATTCGGCCCATCAAGTCTACTCCGCCATTCAATCATGGCTGATCTATCTCTCCCTCCTAACCCCATTCTCCTGCCTTCTCCCCATAACCTCTGACACCCGCACTAATCAAGAATCTATCTATCTCTGCCTTAAAAATATCCACTGACTTGGCCTCCACAGCCTTCTGTGGCAAAGAATTCCACAGATTCACCACCCTCTGACTAAAGGAATTTCTCCTCATCTCTTTCCTTAAAGAACGTCCTTTAATTCTGAGGCTATTACCTCTAGTCCTAGACTCTCCCACTAGTGGAAACATCCTCTCCACATCCACCCTATCCTATAGAAGGATGAGAGGAGATCTTATCGAAACGTATAAGATTATTAAGGGGTTGGACACGTTAGAGGCAGGAAACACGTTCCCAATGTTGGGGGAGTCCAGAACCAGGGGCCACAGTTTAAGAATAAGGGGTAGGCCATTTAGAACTGAGATGAGGAAAAACTTTTTCAGTCAGAGAGTTGTGAATCTGTGGAATTCTCTGCCTCAGAAGGCAGTGGAGGCCAATTCTCTGAATGCATTCAAGAGAGAGCTGGATAGAGCTATTAAGGATAGCGGAGTCAGGGGGTATGGGGAGAAGGCAGGAACAGGGTACTGATTGAGAATGATCAGCCATGATCACATTGAATGGCGGTGCTGGCTCGAAGGGCCGAATGGCCTCCTCCTGCACCTGTTGCCTATTGTCTATAAGGCTGCACATTAGTGGAACCCACGATGGTGGAAGCAGTTGGAGGAGAAAGGCATTGAGTCGGGCGTGCGCCTTGATCTGTTTAGTACCTGACTTTAAATTTTGGCATTGAAATTTGGACGGATTAAATGTTGGCCTCCCCACACTTGGATTAAACGCTGGGTTGATCCAGATGCTCATCCATATTCATCGTCGGTCCCTAAAACTGGCACGAAGCATGGTCTGGTTTAATTCTTCATTTTCCGAAATGTCTCCAAAGGTCCTTTCGGTTGAGTTTTGACGCAATTATTGTTCGGCAGCCAACCTATGCTAAGTGTTGTCAGAGTTTGGAGCAACAGGCGTGTCCCTAGGAGATGGTGAGAGAAGTTGACCCCCTTTGGGCTCCGTTCCCGTGGTACCTGCCTCTGGGTTTCATCGGAGTTATGCTTGGCTTGCATTCCGCCAGACTGCAGGTCCAAGTTTTTTTCAGTTTAGACAATAGACAATAGACAATAGACAATAGGTGCAGGAGGAGGCCATTCAACCCTTCGAGCCAGCACCGCCATTCAATGCGATCATGGCTGATCACTCTCAATCAGTAACCCGTTCCTGCCTTCTCCCCATACCCCCTCACTCCGCTATCCTTAAGAGCTCTATCCAGCTCTCTCTTGAAAGCATCCAACGAACTGGCCTCCACTGCCTTCTGAGGCAGAGAATTCCACACCTTCACCACTCTCTGACTGAAAAGGTTCTTCCTCATCTCCGCTCTAAATGGCCTACCCCTTATTCTTAAACTGTGGCCCCTTGTTCTGGACTCCCCCAACATTGGGAACATGAATTACAGCGCGGAAACAGGCCCTTCGGCCCACTGGGTCTGTGCGATCACCACACATTAAACACCCACCAGGGACAATTTTTACATTTACCAATCCAATTAGCCTACAAACCTGTACGTCTTGTTGTTTTGATTATGCTTTATTCTTAATTGTTAACTGTATGTTTGTGTTGTAATTTGTGAGCGGCGCACCAAGGCACATTCATTCCTTGTATACGCTCATACTTGGCCAATAAACTTATTCATTCATTCATTCATTCACTCTTTGGAGTGTGGGAGGAAACCGAAGATCTCGGAGAAAACCCACGCAGGTCACGGGGAGAACGTGCAAACTCCACACAGACGGCGCCCGTAGTCAGGATGGAACCCGGGTCTCCGGCGCTGCATTCGCTGTGAGGCAGCAACTCTACCGCTGCGCCACCGTGACCGCCCGTTGCTGGTTTTGAGAGTCAAATCTGGCCTGACGATTCCAAAGCAAAAGATAAAGAGTGCTTTAGAGACACTGGCTGGAACCTTGAGTCAAACACAAAGCACCGGAGTAACGCAGCGGGTCCATCAGCGACGTTGGTCAACACGGGGAGAGGTCGTTTCGGATCGGGACCCTTCCTCAGACATCATCGTAGAGGGGAAGAAAGCCGGAAGAGAGGTGTTTCAGCCTGACGAAGGGCCTCGACCCGAAACGTCACCCATTCCTTCTCTCCAGAGATGCTGCCTGTCCTGTTGAGTTACTCCAGCTTTTTGCCTCTACCTTCGGTTTAAACAAGCACCTGCAGTTCCTTCCCACACAATATCCAGGGGTCACACTCAGACCAGGGTCAGCTGCATCCAATAATAGGGCTACACAAACAGGTCAAACTCACCGAAGATAGGCACAGAATGCTGGAGTAACTCAGCGGGACAGGCAGCATCTCTGGAGCGAAGCAATGGGTGACGTTTTGGGTCGAGACTTTTACCTTACCACCTGATGTGGTCACGGTGGCGCAGCGGTAGAGTTGCTGCCTTACAGCGAATGCAGCACCGGAGATCCGGGTTTGATCCTGACTGCGGCTGCTGTCCGTACGGAGTTTGTACGTTCTCCCCGTGACCTGCGTGGGTTTTCTCCAAGATCTCCGGTTTCCTCCCACACTCCAAAGACGTACAAGGTTTTAGGTTAATTGGCTGGGTAAATGTAAAAATTGTCCCGAGTGGGTATAGCATACTTCCCTGGTGAACTCATCGGAAGTGATGACCACGAGATACGAGATACGAGATTCTTCAGTCTGAAGAAAGGGTCTCGACCCGAAACATCATCCATCCCTTCTCTCCCGAGATGCTGCCTGAACCACTGAGTTACTCCAGCATTGTGTGTCCACCTCAGGTACATGGAGAGGACAGGTTTGGAGGGATATGGGACCAGGGTAGTTGGGAGATTGTTGACCGGTGTGGGCGAGTTGGGCCGAAGGGCCTGTTTCCACACTGTATCACTCTATGACTCTATCTACTAACTCCATGAGGGATTTGGGCCAAACGCGGGCAGGTGGGACTATTGTGGATGGGACATGTTGGTCGATGTGGGCAAGTTGGGTCAAGGGGCCTGTTTGCACACGGTAGCACTCTACGGTTCACCAAATTGATCCCTGGGATGGCAGGACTTTCATATGAAGAAAGACTGGATAGACTAAGCTTATTCTCGCTGGAATTTAGAAGACTGAGGGAGGATCTTATAGAAACATATAAAATTCTTAAGGGGTTGGAGAGGCTAGATGCGGGAAGATTGTTCCCGATGTTGGGGAAGTCCAGAACCAGGGGTCACAGTTTAAGGATAACGGGGAAGTCTTTTAGGACCGAGATGAGAAAGTTTTTTTTCACACAGAGAGTGGTGAATCTGTTGAATTCTCTACAGCTGAAGGTAGTTGAGGCCAGTTCATTGGCTATATTTAAGAGGGAGTTAGATGTGGCCCTTGTGGCTAAAGGGATCAGGGGGTATGGAGAGAAGGCAGGTACGGGATACTGAGTTGGATGATCAGCCATGATCATATTGAATGGCGGTGCGTACAGGCTCGAAGGGCCGAATGGCCTACTCCTGCACCTATTTTCTATGTTTCTATGTTTCACTGCAGCGCAGCTCCATAAACGTGACCGATTAATTATTTTGATGGCGCTGCTCCTCTGGCTGAAGGCTGGTGTTGATGTTTATGTCGTGCATTAGTTTAATCACGTAGATATAGAAGTGCATTGTGAAGGGCTTCAATTAACATGTCTCGGAGATCTAGCGTGAGTTGCAACTTGTCAGTGCTGCCCTCAATGTAATTAGTTATCATTCTTTACAGCAAAAAGGTCAGGTGAAATGTCCACATGGGGCCGTATAAATTAATAAATAAGTTGTTATATAATTCTAACGAGTCACCAGCTCAGCTCTCCTCTCCTTCCCTGTTTGCGGGCGTTATCAGGCAGGAACAATGGTCCAGGAGCGATGAGGCGCTGTACAAGAAGGGACGGAGCCGGCTGTACTTTTTGAGAAGGCTCCGCTCCTTCAACATCTGCCGTGAGATGCCGCAGATGTTTCACCAATCGGTGGTAGCCAAAGCAGTCTCCTTCGCGGCCCGTGCGCTGGGGCAGCAGGGCGAAGGCCGATTGCGGACGCCTATTGAATTAACAGACTCATCGGGAAGGCCGGCTCTGTCCTGGGGGTGGAGTTGGGAGTTGGATTCATGGGGGAGGGGGTCTTGGAGGGGAAGATGCTCCTCAAACTGCGGAGCATCCTGGACAATACAGCTCACCCCCTCCCTCCGTGACACACTGGTCAACCTGAGGAGAACCTTCAGCAACAGACTGGTCCCACCAAGATGCAGCACAGGACGAACGCCACAGGAGATCCTTCTACCCTGTGGCTCTCAAACTGTACAACTCCTCCCCCTTCTGTCGTGGGGTAGACTGACCCCCCCCCCCTTCACAATCTGTATCTTTGCCCATCCCCTATGAAGGGATAGGACACGTTAGAGGCAGGAAACATGTTCCCAATGTTGGGGGAGTCCAGAACCAGGGGCCACAGTTTAAGAATAAGGGGTAGGCCATTTAGAACGGAGGTGAGGAAAAACCTTTTCAGTCAGAGAGTTGTGAATCTGTGGAGTTCTCTGCCTCAGAAGGCAGTGGAGGCCAATTCTCTGAATGCATTCATGAGAGAGTTAGATAGAGCTCTTAAGGATAGCGGAGTCAGGGGGTATGGGGAGAAGGCAGGAACGGGGTAGTGATTGAGAATGATCAGCCATGATCACATTGAATGGCGGTGCTGGCTGGAAGGGCCGAATGGCCTCCTCCTGCACCTATTGTCTATTGTCTATTGTCTATTGTCTAACTCAGGCTGGGTTGTTCCCTGATAGGCAGATTGTTGGCTTGGAACGGTGTGATAACAAGAGGGATGCATCGTTGTGAACTGTGGAACTGGCTAACCCACCTTTCGATTTATTCACAAAATGCTGGAGTAACTCAGGTCAGGCAGCATCTCGGGTGACGTTTCGGGTCGAGACCCTTCTTCAGACTGATTCAAACCCACCTTTCGTGCAGGAAGAGAGCGATAATGGCGGGGAAAACCTATTACTGCTGCCTTAACGGACCATCACACAGCATAGGTGACATTCAGCCCAACACCCATGTTCTAGGTTGGCTCCTTGGTGGTACCAATTCTCCGAGAGATTACCATGGAATCTGCTTCCAACGAGCGCATTCAAGATCACGGGCAGTCACGGTGGCGCAGCGGTAGAGTTGCTGCCTTACAGTGAATGCAGCGCCGGAGACCCGGGTTCGATCCCGACTACGGGCGCCGTCTGTGTGGAGTTTGCACGTTCTCCCCGTGACCTGCGTGGGTTTTCTCCGAGATCTTCGGTTTCCTCCCACACTCCAAAGACGTGCAGGTGTGTAGGTTAATTGGCTTGGTAAATGTAAAAAATGTCCCTAGTGTGTGTAGGATAGTGTTAGTGTGCGGGGATCGCTGGGCGGCGCGGACCCGGTGGGCCGAATGGGCCTGTTTCCGCGCTGAATCTCTAAACTAAAAATAATCTAAACTAAATCACAATGATTCACAAACGCAAAGGTTAAAGGATGAATCATCAGTGGTGTTGATGGATTGTGACAGAATGCGTTGAATTGATGGAAGAATGAATGTGGAGCAAGGCATGTCCCATTGCATTTACTGGATGCATTATGAATACAAGTCATAACAATTCATTGCATCTCCCTCAATTAATTAGTCAATTAATTTAAATCTGTGCCCTCTGGTCACCGAGCCTGCTGTAATTCAAAATGGTGAAAAGTTCATTTAATGTGTTCTAGGAGCAGAATTAAGCCATTCATGTCTAATCCGCCATTCAATCATGGCTGATCTATCTCTCCCTCTCAACACCATTCTCCTGCCTTCTCCCCACAACCCCCGACACCGCACTGATTGAGAATCTGTCCAACATTCACTGCTCATCCCTGATTACCCTTCAATTCCTGCAGACCTTCAATGCAGGGGTCTCACAGTGTTGTTGGATAGTCCATAAGTTTTAGGAGCAGAATTAGGCCACTCGGCCCATCAAGTCTACTCCGCCATTCAATCATGGCTGATCTATCTCTCCCTCCTAACCCCATTCTCCTGCCTTCTCCCCATAACCCCTGACACCCGTACTAATCAAGAATCTATCAATCTCCGTCTTAAAAATATCCACTGACTTGGCCTCCACAGCCTTCTGTGGCAGCGAATTCCACAGATTCAGCACAGATTAAAAGAACGTCCTTTAATTCTGAGGCTGTGCCCTCTGGTCCTAGACTCTCCCGCTAGTGGAAACATCCTCTCCACATCCACTCTATCCAGGCCGCTCACTATTCGGTAAGTTTCAATGAGGTCCCCCTCTCATCCTTCTAAACTCCAGCGAGTACAGGCAAATTGGAGGAACAGCATCTCATATTTTGCTTGGGCAGCTTACACCCCAGTGGTATGAATATTGAATTCTCTACACTTCAGGTAGCCCCGGCATTCCCTCTCTCTCCATCCCTCCCCCACCCAAGTCGCACCAGCTTCTCGTTCTCACCCAACAAACAGCTAACAATGGCCCGTTTCCTTTATCATCGTTACTTTTGCAGCAGATCTCTCATTCATTGTTCTTTATCTCTCCACATCACCGTCTATATCTCTCGTTTCCCTTATCCCTGACCAGTCTGAAGAAGAGCCTCGACCAGAAACGTCGGCCATTCCTTCTCTCCAGAGATGCTGCCTGACCTGCTGAGTTACTCCAGCATTTTTGTGTCTATCTTCCCAGCATTAAACCCCTGTTTTTGTATTCCAGCCCTCTCGTAATAACTGCTAGCATTGCATCCATTGAAAATGGTTTCTTCTTATTTATAATGACACCCATAAAATGGTGTGCAGAAGACTAATTCTGACCATGAGGTTGGATGCACACTTTGCTTTTGAGTCTCTCCAGAAACAAGTGATGGAACAAAAATGCAGAGGGCGGCACGGTGGCGCAGCGGTAGAGTTGCTGCCTCACAGCGCTTGCAGCGCCGGAGACCCGGGTTCCATCCCGACCACGGGCGCCGTCTGTACGGAGTTTGTACGTTCTCCCCGGGACCGTGAGAGTTTTCTCCGAGATCTTTGGTTTCCTCCCTCGCTCCAAAGACGTACAGGTATGTAGGTTAATTGGCTTGGTGCATGTGCAAAAATTGTCCCTAGTGTGTGTGTGTGTGTGTAGGGTGTGTGTTAGTGTGCGGGGATTGCTGGTCGGTGCGGACTCGGTGGGCCGAAGGGCCTGTTTCCGCGCCGTATCTCTGGGATGGCGGGACTTACATATGAGGAAAGACTAGATAGACTGGGCTTGTACTCGCTGGAATTTAGAAGACTGAGGGGGGATCTTATAGAAACATATAAAATTCTTAAGGGGTTGGAGAGGCTAGGTGCGGGAAGATTGTTCCCGATGTTGGGGGAGTCCGGAACCAGAGGTCACAGCTTAAGGATAAGGGGGAAGTCTTTTAGGACCGAGATGAGAAAACATTTCTTCACACAGAGAGTGGTGAGTCTGTGGAATTCTCTGCCACAGAAGGTAGTTGAGGCCAGTTCATTGGCTATATTTAAGAGGGAGTTAGATGTGGCCCTTGTGGCTAAAGGGATCAGGGGGTATGGAGAGAAGGCAGGTACAGGCTACTGAGCTGGATGATCAGCCATGATCATATTGAATGGCGGTGCAGGCTCGAAGGGCCGAATGGCCTACTCCTGCACCTATTTTCTATGTTTCTATGTCTATGTTAACTAAACTAAGTTGTGCACTTTGGGTCATCGCTGGTGCGGGGCTGTTTGCCTGGACGGTTAAGGCATCTGTTGCATGTGCAGCCTCTGGCCATTCGTCAGTCACCATCCTCCCTGCGGCCTGCATTTGCAATTCCTGAAACATTCAATTTCCAAGTCTGATGGAACAGCTGCCAGTAAAGCCTACTGTGCCTGTCCTGGGTCTCCTGCATTGCAGATCGACTTGGCTTCGGGTCAACCTCGCACTGCCTAACATCTGCGCAGGCAACTTGGAGCTTTGGCCGGGTGACAAACTCCAAGCAATCATCTTCCTTTCCCCACGAGTGCCCTCCCTCCAGTCTCCGAGCCTCGGCAAGGCACACATGCAAGAGACGGGAGGGGAGGAGAGAGCAAGAGAGAGAGAGACAGTGTGGGGGACTGATGGAGTGGGAATGAACGGACGGACTTCTCATTTAGGAAGAGACCTCTGAATCCACGTGTAGAAACATAGACAATAGACAATAGACAATAGGTGCAGGAGGAGGCCATTCGGCCCTTCGAGCCAGCACCGCCATTCAATGTGATCATGGCTGATCATTCTCAATCAGTACCCCGTTCCTGCCTTCTCCCCATACCCCCTGACTCCTCTATCCTTAAGAGCTCTATCTAGCTCTCTCTTGAATGCATTCAGAGAATTGGCCTCCACTGCCTTCTGAGGCAGAGAATTCCACAGATTCACAACTCTCTGACTGAAAAAGTTTTTCCTCATCTCAGTTCTAAATGGCCTACCCCTTATTCTTAAACTGTGGCCCCTGGTTCTGGACTCCCCCAACATTGGGAACATAGAAATAGAAACATAGCAAAATAGGTGCAGGAGTAGGCCATTCGGCCCTTCGAGCCAGCCCCGCCATTCAATGTGATCATGGCTGATCATTCTCAATCAGTACCCCGTTCCTGCCTTCTCCCCATACCCCTTGATTCCGTTAGCCCTAAGAGCTGTATCCAATTCTCTCTTGAAAACATCCAGAGAATTGGCCTCCACTGCCTTCTGTGGCAGAGAATTCCACAGATTCACAACTCTCTGGGTGAAAAAGTTTTTCCTCATCTCAGTCCTAAATGGCCTACCCCTTATTGTTAAACTGTGTATGGCACCTGATTCTGGACTCCCCCAACATGGGGAACATTTTTCCTGCATCCAGCCTGTCCAATTCTTTATATGTTTCTATATCAGGAACTGCAGATGCTGGCTTACACCAAAGATAGACTCAAAATCCTGGAGTAGCTGAGCGGGACAGGCAGCATCTCTGGAGAGAAGAAATGGGTGACGTTTGGTCTGAAGAAGGGTCTCGACCCGAAACGTCACCCATTCCTTCTCTCCAGAGATGCTGCCTGTCCTGCTGAGTTACTCCAGCTTTTTGTGTCCATCTTCTGAATCCACTTAATCTGCCTGCAGGGATTCACTGGGAACAGAGCGTGTGGCGGCAGACAGGACGTGGGTGATGAAGTGGGGATGAGAAGATGAATCCATCATTAGTAAACTGCAGACACACCACACCACTGCATCTATTTAATTTGTCCACGGGGATTCACAGGAAAGAGAGAGTTTAGTGGCAGGCAGTATAGTAAGTTAGAAAATTTGCAGTCATCTATAAGGACAAGTTAGAACATAGAACGCTGCCTCGGCAAGGCCAGCAGCATAATCAAGGACAAGTCGCACCCCGGTCACTCCATCTTCTCCCCTCTCCCATCGGGCAAGAGGCACAGAATCGTGAAAACGCACACCTCCAGATTCAGGGACAGTTTCTTCCCAGCTGTTATCAGTCAACTGAACCATCCTACCACAACCAGAGAGCAGTGCTGAACTACTGCCTACCTTAGATTTCAGATTTAGAGATACAGCGCGGAAACAGGCCCTTCGGCCCACCGAGTCCGTGCCGCCCAGCGATCCCCGCACACGAACACTATCCTACACACACTAGGGACAATTTTTACATTTACCCAGTCAATTAACCTACAAACCTGCACGTCTTTGGAGTGTGGGAGGAAACCGAAGATCTCCGAGAAAACCCACACAGGTCACGGGGAGAACGTACAAACTCCGTACAGACGGCGCCCATAGTCAGGATTGAACCCGAGTCTCCGGCGCTGCATTCGCTGTAAGGCGGCAACTCTACCGCTGCGCCACCGTGCCACCTCGCTTATTGGTGACCCTCGGACTATCCTTGATCGGACTTAAGACACAAAATGCTGGTGCAACTCAGCGGGACAGGCAGCATCTCTGGAGAGAAGGAATGGGTGACGTTTCGGGTCGAGACACTTTTTCACTGCTCCCCCCCTTGGTCGGACTTTGCTGGCTCTACCTTGCACTGAACATTATTCCCTTTATCATGTATCTATACACTGTAAACGGCTCGATTGTAATCATGTATTGTCTTTCCGCTGACTGGTAGCGCGCGACAAAGGTTTTTCACTGTACCTCGGTACACGTGACAACAAATAATAATAACATAGAAGAGTACAGCACAGAAAGAGGCCCTTCGGCCCACAATATCTGTGCAAGACATGATGCCGATGTAAACTGGTCCTTTCTGCCCGCATGTGATCCAACTCTAGGGTTGCCAACTTCCTCGCTCCCAAATACGGGACGAGGTGACGTCACCGCCCCGCGCCCCACGTGACCTCACCCAGCCAGCGGCCACGTGCTCCCGCTCCACCAATGGCGGCCGCCCGGTCCGGGAGGCGGGTTGCTACGCAACCTCTGTTAGGCGAACACACTCCGTTAGCCTGCACTGTCCGGGCCTACAGCGGCCCGCGGGCCTAATACGGGACAAGGGCGGTCCCGTACGGGACAAACCAATTTAGCCCAAAATACGGGATGTCCCGGCTAATACGGGACAGTTGGCAACCCCATCCAACTCCCCCCATTCCCTGCATTTCCAAGCCCCATCTAAAAGCCTCTTAAATGCTCCAGTCGTACCTGCTTCCACCATCACCCTTGACACTCTCTGTGTAAACACTGGCTCAGCATATCTCCTTTAAACTTTCCCGCTCTGACCTTCAAGTTATGCCATCTTGTCTTTGACACGCGAGGGCAGGAACTGCAGGTGCTGGTTTACACTGAAGGTAGACACAAAAAGCTGGAGTAACTCAGCGGGACAGGCCGCATCTCTGGAGAGAAGTGCCATCCCCTTTGATGTCTCGTTTCCACGCCTTACCCTTCCTTATCTCTGTGTGTTTCCCTCCTGCCCCCTGACCCTCAGTCTGAAGAAGGGTCTCGACCTGAAACGTCACCCATTCCTTCTCTCCACAGAGGTGCTGCCCGTCCCGTTGAGTTACTCCAGCTTTTCATGGCTTCCTTCACCACAGTGAGCTGGATAAACTGGACTTGGCATGTGTTGGCAACGAAAACCTTCAACATTAGCACTGAAATGTGAGTAAATGACCTGGGGAGAATAACCCTGATGGGTCTCACAAGTGCAAACATTATAGGAGTAGAATTAGGCCATTCGGCCCATCGAATCTACTCCGCCTCATTCGGCAGATCGAGTTCTCTCCGGAGATTCTGCCTGTCCCACTGAGTTACATAGAAACAAAGAAAATAGGTGCAGAGGGAGGCCATTTGGCCCTTCGAGCCAGCACCGCCATTCATTGTGATCATGGCTGATCATCCACAATCAGTAACCCGTGCCTGCCTTCTCCCCATAGTCAATAGTATAGTCAATAGTCAATTTATTTGTCACATACACATAAATTTGTAGTGAAATGAAAAATTACCCGCAGTTCAACAATAAGAATAATCAATAAAAATGCAATAACACATACAACCATAAACCAAACAAAAGAAACATCCATCACAGTGAGTCTCCTCCAGTCCCCTTCTCACTGTGACCCCTTGATTCCACTAGCCCCTAGAGCTCTATCTAACTCTCTTTTAAATCCATCCAGTGAATTGGCCTCCACTGCCCTCTGTGGCAGAGAATTCCACAGATTCACAACTCTCTGGGTGAAAAAGTTTTTTTCTCACCTCCGTTTTAAATGTCCTCCCCTTTATTCTTAGACTGTGTGTGGCCCCCAGGTTCTGGACTTGTCCCCCAAGCATTGGGAACATTTTTCCTGCTTCCAGCTGAAGTACCTCCAGCATTTTGAGTCTGTCTTCGGGATGTTGGCGGGGGATGGCCCAGGAGGCGGAAAAACCCCCCGACTCCGGTTTCGGGATCAACGCGTTGGTGATGATTTAAATTGGGATAAACCAGGCATCTAAATCCTCACAAGCCCGCTCATCCTTGGAGCAGCATGATGTGTTTTGTCAGTATTCGGCCAAGCTGCTCACGGCCACGGCTCACGCAAGTGAAGCGAAGACCTACAGAGGATTAACAGCAACTCAGGCCAACTCTGTGTGCCAACGAAAATAGATGATTGTATCCCTGCACTCTGAAAGACTTCTCCTCTGCCCATCTACACAGCGGTGCCGATTTTCGGAAGTTTTTGTTCTTCAGTTTAGTTTAGTTCATCTCTGTGTATCTCAATAGACAATAGACAATAGGTGCAGGAGTTGGCCATTCGGCCCTTCAATAGACAATAGACAATAGGTGCAGGAGTAGGCCATTCGGCCCTTCAATAGACAATAGACAATAGGTGCAGGAGTAGGCCATTCGGCCCTTCAATAGACAATAGACAATAGACAATAGGTGCAGGAGTAGGCCATTCGGCCCTTCAATAGACAATAGACAATAGGTGCAGGAGGAGGCCATTCGGCCCTTCAATAGACAATAGACAATAGACAATAGGTGCAGGTGGAGGCCATTCGGCCCTTCAATAGACAATAGACAATAGGTGCAGGAGGAGGCCATTCGGCCCTTTGAGCCAGCACCACCATTCAATGTGATCATGGCTGATCATTCTCAATCAGTACCCCGTTCCTGCCTTCTCCCCATACCCCCTGACTCCGCTATCCTTAAGAGCTCTATCTAGCTCTCTCTTGAATGCATTCAGAGAATTGGCCTCCACTGCCTTCTGAGGCAGAGAATTCCACAGATTCACAACTCTCTGACTGAAAAAGTTTTTCCTCATCTCCGTTCTAAATGGCCTACCCCTTATTCTTAAACTGTGGCCCCTGGTTCTGGACTCCCCCAACATTGGGAACATGTTTCCTGCCTCTAACGTGTCCAATCCCTTAATAATCTTATATGTTTCGATAAGATCCCCTCTCATCCTTCTAAATTCCAGTGTATACAAGCCTAGTTGCTCCAGTCTCTGCACTAACACCAACCGCAAACAAAATTCAGTGAATGAGGAAAAAACAAAACCCTTAACTAATAACGCAAAACAAAACAAAAAGCCCAAAGTTCCCAGCACAACCAAAACACTTTATCATTTAGAAACATACAAAGTAGGTGCAGGAGGAGGCCATTCGACCCTTCGAGCCAGCACCGCCATTTAATAAGATCATGGCTGATCATCCAGAATCAGTACCCTATTCCTGTTTTTTCCCCATATCCCTTGATTCCTCCAGCACTAAGAGCTAAATCTAATTCTAAAAACTTGTAGTTTAGTTTAGCTTAGAGATACAGCACGGAAACAGGCCCTTCGGCCCACCGAGTCCGCACCGACCAGCGATCCCCGCACACTAACACTATCCTACACACACTAGGGACAGTGTACAATCACACCAAGCCAATTCACCTACATACCTGCACGTATTTATAGTGTGGGAGGAAACCGGAGATCCCGGAGAAAACCCACGTGGTCACGGGGAAAACGTACAAACTCCGCACAGACAGCACCCGTAGTTGGGATCGAACCCGGGTCTCTGGCGCTGAGAGGTGGCAACTCTACCGCTGCGCCACCACGTTTTATTTTAACTTTGATGGCAATGTTTGATTTAGACATTGCAAACAGGAAGAGAAAAACTATTAACACCTGCAATCCCTGCATGCAAACCAACCCCCTTGCTTCCGAACTGCCCCCCCTTCTATTGACTCCATTTACACCTCACGCTGCCTCAGCAAGGCCAGCAGCCCAAACCATCGCACAAACCAACCTCCCTTCCATTGACTCCATCTACACCTCACGCTGCCTCAGCAAGGCCAGCAGCCCAAACCATCGCACAAACCAACCTCCCTTCCATTGACTCCATCTACATCTCACGCTGCCTCGGCAAGGCCAGCAGCATCATCAAGGACCAGTCACACCCCGGCCACTCCCTCTTCTCCCCTCTCCCATTGGGCAAAAGGTACATTAGTGTGAAAACGCACACCTCCAGATTCAGGGGCAGTTTCTTCCCAGCTGTTATCAGGCAACTGAACCATCCTACCACAACCAGAGAGCAGTGCTGGTATTTCGGGTCGGGACCCTTCTTCAGAAACATCACCTAACTATTTTCTCCAGAGACGCTGCCCGGCCCGTTGAGTTACTCCAGCACTTTGTGTCTATCTTTGGTGTCAACCAGCATCTGCAGTTCCTCATTATAATGTATTGAACACAAACAGGTCATAAGTTCATAAGTGATAGGAGCAGAATTAGGCCATTCGACCCATCAAGTCTATTCCGCCATTCAATCATGGCCGATCGATCTCTCCCTCCTAACCCCATTCTCCTGCCTTCTCCCCATAACTCCTGACACCCGCACTATTCAAGAAAGATTAGATGGAAGTGCAGGGAATTAAGAGGATTATGGATCATGCACAGACAGATGAGATCAGTTTATGTCGAAGGTAGACACAAAATGCTGGAGTAACTCAGCGGGTCAGGCAGCATTTCTGGAGAGAAGGAATGGGTGACTTTTTGGGCCAAACCCATTCCTTCTCTCCAGAGATGCTGCCTGACCCGCTGAGTTACTCCAGCATTTTGTGCCTACCTTCGATTTAAACCAGCATCTGCAGTTTTTTTTCCTACACATGAGATCAGTTCAGCCTTGGTTTCAAGTTCAGGACAAACACTGTGGGCCGAAGGGCCTGTTCCTGTCCGTTGTTCTAAGCTGCGTCAGTGTGCGTTAATCAAGTTGTACTGTTGGTGGGCGGCACGGTGGCGCAGCGGTAGAGTTGCTGCCTCACAGCGCCGGAGACCCGGGTTCGATCCCGACTACGGGTGCTGTCTGTACAGAGTTTGAACGTTCTCCCCGTGACCTGTGTGGGTTTTCTCCAGGTGCTCCGGTTTCCTCCCACACTCCAAAGACGTGCGGGGTTTTGTAGGTTAATTGGCTTGGTGTTTGTGCTAATTGTCCCTAGTGTGTGTAGGATAGTGTTAGTGTGCGGGGATCGCTGGTCGGTACGGACTCGGTGGGCCGAAGGGCCTGTTTCCGCGCTGTATCTCTAAACCAAACTGAACAAAACTAAACTAAACTACTAACAGGTAAAATGTCCAGGAAGGAACTGCAGGTGCTGGTTTACTCCGAAGATAAACACAAAATGCTGGAGTAACTCAGCGGGTCAGGCAGCATCTCCGGAGAGAAGGAATGGGTGACGTTTCGGGTCGAGACCCTTCTTCAGTCCGATGTCAGGGGGGCGGGAGATACATAGATAAGGAAGTGTTAGGTGTGAAAACAGGACAGAGGGAATGAGGCTCAAGGGAAATGTCGAATAGATCACTGTTAGCTGGGAGAAGGTACCAAGTCAATCTCCTCCACCACACACTCTACACTGACAAACTGCATTACTGAAATAAAATCTTGGCTTCAATCAAACTTCCTCAAACTCAATTGCAACAAATCTGAAATCATCATCATTGGTCCAAAAATGCTCACCAAATCCACCCAAAACTTCATCCTCAACATTGATGGTCTCCCAGTATCCACCTCACCTCACATCCGGAATCTTGGAATCATCCTTGATCAAACCCTCTCCTTCGACAAACACATCAAACACATCACAAAGACAGCCTTCTTCCACCTCAAAAACATTGCCCGTCTCCGTCCATCCCTCTCCTCCACAGCTGCCGAAACCCTCATCCACGCCTTCATCACCTCCCGTCTGGACTACTGCAACAGCCTCCTCTATGGCCCACCCTCAAAAATCATCAATAAACTTCAATACATTCAAAACTCCGCTGCCCGTCTACTCACACACACCTCGATCCGTGACCATATCACCCCCGTCCTTTATAAACTCCACTGGCTCCCCATCCCCCAGAGAATCCAGTACAAAATCCTCCTCATAACCTACAAAGCCCTCCATAACCTGGCCCCATCCTACCTGACCGACCTCCTCCACAGGCACACTCCCACCTGCACCCTCCGCTCTGCCGCTGCCAATCTCCTATCCCCCCACATCCGGACTAAACTCAGATCCTGGGGGGACAGGGCTTTCTCCATCGCTGCTCCCACCCTATGGAACTCACTACCCCAAACCGTCAGAGACTCCTCCACACTCACCACATTCAAAACATCGCTGAAGTCTCACCTGTTCAGTACTGCCTTCAACCACTGAAGGTCACCTCACCTACTGTCTCCTTTCTCTGTTCATTTATTTATTTACTTATTTATCTATTTATTAATTTCCCTATGTTCTCAAAATCTCTGTAAAGCGTCTTTGAGTATATGAAAAGCGCTATATAAATAAAATGTATTATTATTATTATTATTATTATTATTATTATTATTATAAAGCAAACAGAGATAAAATGTAGTCCGAGACAGTAGGGCTGGTGGGAGAACTGGGAAGGGGAGGGGATGGAGAGAGAGGAAAAGCAAGGGTTACTTAAAGAAGGATTTAACCCTTTTCTCTGCATGTATTGTTGCCTGCAATCATGCATGCATTACCTCATCGCAATATAGTTAAATGCAGTCAGGAGTAGCTCAGCGACCCGACGGGTCTCGACCCGAAACGTCACCCATTCCTTCTCTCCTGAGATGCTGCCTGACCTGCTGAGTTACTCCAGCATTTTGTGAATAAATACCTTCGATTTGTACCAGCATCTGCAGTTATTTTCTTACACTTCTTCAGACTGATGTCAGGTGGGGCAATAGACAATAGACAATAGGTGCAGGAGGAGGCCATTCGGCCCTTCCAGCCAGCACCACCATTCAATGTGATCATGGCTGATCATTCTCAATCAGTACCCCGTTCCTGCCTTCTCCCCATAACCCCCTGACTCCGCTATCCTTAAGAGCTCTATCTAGCTCTCTCTTGAATGCATTCAGAGAATTGGCCTCCACTGCCTTCTGAGGCAGAGAATTCCACAGATTCACAACTCTCTGACTGAAAACGTTTTTCCACATCTCCGTTCTAAATGGCCTACCCCTTATTCTTAAACTGTGGCCCCTGGTTCTGGACTCCCCCAACATTGGGGCGGGGTAAGGAATAACGTTCAGTGCAAGGTAAAGCCAGCAAAGTCCGATCAAGGTGGGAGCAGTGAGAAAGGGTCTCGACCCGAAACGTCACCCATTCCTTCTCTCCAGAGATGCTGCCTGTCCCGCTGAGTTACTCCAGCTTTTTGTGTCTGTCTTCGGTTTAGATCGGCATCTGCAGTTCTTGCTTGCACACAAGTACAGTCCCGAGTGCGTGCTGTTGGCAGACTAGTTGCAGTTGGTTTAGAAAGCAGTTTGGCACCACGCACTCCGGTGGGCTGGGTGTGAGTGAGACGAGAGCTGGATTATGGTCCACAGTGCAAGATTAGTGCATCTGCTCCCCAATCTGCTCCGAGCATTTGTCGGGCTGTCATCAGAGCGGAGATGCAATCTGCTGCCGAAATTCTCAGTCTTCACTGCAAACCCTCCAGGAGTTGGTGGTAATGTCAGGCACGAGACACCCACAGCTCCTTGCTTTTGCATTTATATTCCGAACGCCTGGAAAGTCTATCTTACCTGGCTCGATTGCCAGCTGGAAGCTTTGAAAGCCATGGGATAACTGAGCATTAATTTGAACAATCTTGAGCTGGACAAGCACCTCCGAGTTCGGCTGGTTACCCAGAGGGAGATGATAATTGAATCCAGCGTGCCCCGACATCAGGAGTCGTTCTAGCCTCCAGCGTTCGAGACAAAAGCCCGGCGATAAAAAGCCCATCCTTCCTCGAGTCATTAGACCAGCCCGCTTCATGGCCTCTCCACCGTAGAACAGTATGCGCCTACTCCCAGCGCAGGAGAGCAACTAAATAAAACACCAGGGAAGAGTTTAGGAAGGAACTGCAGACGCTGGTTTACACTGAAGACAGACGCAAAGAGCTGGAGCTGTGGTTTGTTGCCCTGGGTTACTGGGCAGGCAGATAAAATTGTTGTCCTTATACACTCCCGATTGAGTCCAGAACAAGGGGCCACAGTTTAAGAATAAGGGGCAGGCCATTTAGAACGGAGGTGAGGAAAAACTTTTTCAGTCAGAGAGTTGTGAATCTGTGGAATTCTCTGCCTCAGAAGGCAGTGGAGGCCAATTCTCTGAATGCATTCAAGAGAGAGCTGGATAGAGCTCTTAAGGATAGCGGAGTCAGGGGGTATGGGGAGAAAGCAGGAACGGGGTACTGATTGAGAATGATCAGCCATGATCACATTGAATGGCGGTGCTGGCTCGAAGGGCCGAATGGCCTCCTCCTGCACCTATTGTCTCTATTATCTATTGTGGAGTAACTCAGCGGGACAGGCAGCATCTCTGGAGAGAAGGATCATCCCCTCTGATGTCTCGTCTTCACACCTCTGGAGAGAAACGTAGAAACATACAAAACATAGGAACTAGGTGCAGGAGTAGGCCATTCAGCCCTTCGAGCCAGCACCGCCATTCAATACGATCATGGCTGATCATCCAAAATCAGTACTGAGTCAATAGAATGGTTCCGACCCAAAACGTCGCCCATTCCTTCTCTCCAGAGATGCTGCCTGGCCCGCTGTTACTACAGCGTTTTGTGCCTATCTTTGAAGGAAAAGGTCCTTAGTAGCAAAGAGGTCCTTCTACAGTTGTACCGGGCCCTGGAGAGACCGCACCTGGAGTACTGTGTGCAGTTTTGGTCTCCAAATTTGAGGAAGGATATTCTTGCTATGGAGGGCGTGCAGCGTAGGTTCACTAGGTTAATTCCCGGAATGGCGGGACTGTCGTATGTTGAAAGGCTGGAGCGATTGGGCTTGTATACACTGGAATTTAGAAGGATGAGTGGGGATCTTATTGAAACATATAAGATAATTAGGGGATTGGACACATTAGAGGCAGATAACATGTTCCCAATGTTGGGGGAGTCCAGAACAAGGGGCCACAGTTTAAGAATAAGGGGTAGGCCATTTAGAACGGAGATGAGGAAGAACTTTTTCAGTCAGAGGGTGGTGAAGGTGTGGAATTCTCTGCCTCAGAAGGCAGTGGAGGCCAGTTCGTTGGATGCTTTCAAGAGAGAGCTGGATAGAGCTCTTAAGGATAGCGGAGTGAGGGGGTATGGGGAGAAGGCAGGAACGGGGTACTGATTGAGAGTGATCAGCCATGATCGCATTGAATGGCGGTGCTGGCTCGAAGGGCTGAATGGCCTACTCCTGCACCTATTGTCTATTGTCTATTGTCTATTGTCTATTGTCTAAAAGGATTACTGGAGATGGGAGGTGATGTGGGGACCATATAAGGGCCAAAATGTGTTTTTTTCTGCTTCATTAGGTGCCAGCAATAAATATAAATACTCAGCCATGACATATTTTCTCGTGTAAGTGCTTTGGTGAGGCTTACTACCATCTACTTATTTTGATAATGGGCATCAGATAAGATTAGATTTTAATAAAATTTTGTTATCATGCTATTACTTCCCATCCATTAAGCTGCGTATTCAATTTGCTATATAAAATTCACACAATGGCCCTGTTAACATACATTTAACATTGATACATAAACTGCGATATAATCTTAATTGGAAATTCAGACTGCACAGTAAATGCATTGAAACATGATGTCCTAGTTTTGTTATTTTTCTGTCTAATACTCGATTATATGAATTTACACTTGCAGCTGGGCATAAAGCTCATCAAAGTCATTTAAAGATTATTTTTTTGTGCTTTATTAGTTTAATCTCTGCTTTCGGATACATGTGGAGAGACAGGGGTCTTTACAAGAAACACAATTGACTGGAAGTTGCAAGCTATATCCAGTCACAAACACTCTTCTTTGAGTTTGTGGATTATGGTTTCAAGGTTTTACGATGGGCTAATGTCCCATCACCGGTTTCCAAGTTCTTTGGAGATCTTGGCTGTTGTAGGAGATGCAATAATACCTGGGTGTGCAGGTACATAGAAACATAGAAGCATAGAAAATAGGTGCAGGAGTAGGCCATTCAGCCCTTCGAGCCTGCACCACCATTCAATATGATCATGGCTGATCATCCAACTCAGTATCCCATACCTGCCTTCTCTCCATACCCCCTGATCCCTTTAGCAAAAAGGGCCACATCTAACTCCCTCTTAAATATAGCCAATGAACTGGCCTCAACTACCTTCTGTGGCAGAGAATTCCACAGACTCACCACTCTCTGTGTGAAGAAATTTTTTCTCATCTCGGTCCTAAAAGACTTCCCCCTTATCCTTAAGCTGTGACCCCTGGTTCTGGACTCCCCCAACATCGGGAACAATCTTCCCGCATCTAGCCTCTCCAACCCCTTAAGAATTTTATATGTTTCAATAAGATCCCCCCTCAGTCTTCTAAATTCCAGCGAGTACAAGCCCAGTCTATCCAGTCTTTCCTCATATGTAAGTCCCGCCATCCCAGGGATCAATCTGGTGAACCTTCTCTGTACTCCCTCTAAGGCAAGAACGTGAAGAAACGTGCAGGCAGTGAAGAAAGCAAATGGCATGTTGGCCTTCATAGCAAAAGGATTTGAGTTTAGGAGCAAGGCGGTCCTACTACAGTTGTACAGGGCCCTGATGAGACCACACCTGGAGAATTGTGTGCAATTTAGGTCTCCTAATTTGAGTAAAGCCCATTCTTGCTATTGAGGGAGTGCAGCATAGGTTCACCAGGATAATTCCCGGGATTGTGGGACTGACATATGATGAAAGAATGGCTCAACTGGGCTTGTATTCACCAGAATTTAGAAGGATGAGAGGGGATCTTATCGCAATAAATAACATTCTTAAGGGATTGGACAGGCTAGATGCAGGAAAAATGTTCCCCATGTTGGGGGAGACCAGAACCAAGGGTCACAGTTTAAGAATAAGGGGTAGGCCATTTAGGACTGAGATGAAGAAAAACATTTTCACCCAGAGAGTTGGTGAATTTGTGGAATTTTCTGCCACAGAAGGCAGTGGAGGCCAATTCACTGGATATTTTCAAGAGTTAGATTTAGCTCTTAGGACTAATGGAATCAAGGGGCATGGGGAGAAAGCAGGAACGGGGTACTGATTGTGGATGATCGGCCATGAACACATTGAATGGCGGTGTTGGCTCGAAAGGCCGAATGGGCTACTCCTGCACCTGTTTTCTATTAATCTATGAATCTTGGAAATTTGATCTTTTTCCGGTTGGATTTTGCCGAACTAATGGGATCACATGACCAAGTGGGTATCCGGAACGAGCTGACGAAGAACGCAGAAGAGAGAGGGAGCGTTGGGTGGCACTGGGCCTGTACTCGCTGGAGTTTGGAAGAATGAGGAGGGACGTCATTGAAACTTACTGAATAGTGAAAGGCTTGGATAGAGTGGATGTGTGGAGCATGTTTCCACTAGTGGGAAAGTCTAGGACCAGAGGATACAGCCTCAGAATTAAAGGATGTTCCTTTAGGAAGGAGATGAGGAGGAATTTCTTTAGTCAGAGGGTGGTGAATCTGTGGAATTCTTTGCCACAGAAGGCTGTGGAGGCAAAATCAGTGGATATTTTTAAGGCAGAGGTAGATAGATTATTGATTAATACAGGTGTCCGGTGTTGTGGGGAGAAGGCAGGAGAAGGGGGTTAGGAGGGAGAGATAGATCAGCCATGATTGAATGGCGGAGTGGACCTGAAGGGGCCAAATGGCCTCATTCTGCTCCTATCACTAATAACCTTATGACTGTAACAGCATTTAAAAGACATTTGGACAGGTGCATGAAGAGGAAAGGTTCAGTGGGATATTGGGCAAGAGAAGGCCAAATGGAACTTGGATCGATGGAACTTGGATCTCAGTCAGCAAGCACTGGTGCAGCACAATGGCCCAGCAGAGTGCCATTGGCTTACAGCATCAGAGGCCAGGGTTCGATCCTGACTACAGGTGCTGTCTGAACAGTTTGTACGTTCTCCCTGTGACCATGTGGGTTTTCTCCAGGTGCTCCGGTCTCCTCACACATTCCAAAGACGTGCAGGTTTGTGTGAATTGCCCCTGGTGTGTAGGATAGGACTCGTGTACAGGTGATCGCTGGATGGCCCGGTGAGCCAGAGGGCCTGTTTCCACAGTGTATCTCTGACATTTAACTAAACTAAAACGAAAAAACATTTAAAAGACATTTGGAAAGGAGCACGGATAGGAATGGCCAAAAGCTGGCAAATAGGACTAACCCAGATGGGGCATCTTGGTTGGCCTGGGGGCGTTGGGCCGAATGGCCTGTTGCCATGCTGTACGCCTTTATGACTCCATGATAAAGCTCGGAGCAGATCGAATCCAGGCCGACCGTTTACCACCCGTTCTCACCACCTCTGTGTTATCTAGATGTGTGTGTGTGTGTGTGTGTGTGTGTGTGTGTGTGTGTGTGTGTGTGTGTGTGTGTGTGTGTGTGTGTGTGTGTGTGTGTGTGTGTGTGTGTGCGTGTGAATGGATCTGTGTGTGTGTGCATGTATATGCATGTTTGTGTACGTGTGTGTGTGTGTGTGTGTGTGTGTGTGTGTGTGTGTGTGTGTGTGTGTGTGTGTGTGTGTGTGTGTGTGTGTGCATGTATATGCATGTTTGTGTACGTGTGTGTGTGTGTGTGTGTGTGTGTGTGTGTGTGTGTGTGTGTGTACGTGTGTGTGTGTGTGTGTGTGTGTGTGTGCGTGTGTGTGTGGGTGTGTGTGACAGTGTGGCTGTTTGTGTGCACAGGTGTATGTGTGTGTGTGTGCATGTGAATGGATCTGTGTGTGTGTGTGTGCATGTATATGCACGTTGTGTGTGTGTGTGTGTGTGCGGGTGTGACTGTGTGTATCTGGATCTGTATACGTGTGTGTCTGTGTGTGTCAGTGTGTGTGTGTGTGTGTGTATGTGCGTGTGCGTGTGTGTGTGTGTATATGTGCGTGTGTGTGTGTGTGTGTGTGTGTGTGTGTGTGTGCTTGTGCGTGTGTGTGTGTGTGTGTGTGTGTGTCTGTGTGTGTGTGTGTGTGTGTGTGTGTGTGTGTGCGTGTGTGTGTGTGGATCTATATGTGCGTGTGTCAGTGTGTCTGATGATGACTGGTACACAGCTCTGACTACACACAGCGCTGTTAACCTACACACCATGCATCCTCTACCCCGGCACGGGATATTGAGCCCTGCCTCCAGCGATCTCCGTGATGTGTTGTGAACATTAATACGTGTGACAAATTGCAAACAGGCAGTGCGGTCAGCAGTGGTCAACTAACTGTCCATCACTCCAGTCATCCTTGAGCCCAGAAATAAAAAACAGTGACGGCTTTGTGCAGAGGAAAGATGGACAACGGTTCCTAGTGGCAGAGAGTGTCAGTGACCAAAGACTGAGGTCACAATAACCTGAAGCAATAGCAAGGCTATTTTTACTCAGCAACCTGCTACGATCTGGATTGCACTTGGTGAAACAGTACACCTGCCACAGTTTGCAATGACACCACCGAAGGAGATGGTTAAAAGCTTCAAATTCCTAGGAGTAAATATCACCTCCAGTTTAAATTCCACTTCCAGTTTAAATTCCATTTGGAATATGTTGGAGGACCAAGAACCAAGAAACACCAACGACAGTCGACTCTGGATGCTTTCAAGAGAGAGTTAGATAGAACTCCTAATGTTCCCAATGTTGGTGGAGTCCAGAACCAGGGGCCACAGTTTAAGAATAAGGGGTAGGCCATTTAGAACGGAGATGAGGAAAAACCTTTTCAGCCAGAGAGTTGTGAATCTGTGGAATTCTCTGCCTCAGAAGGCAGTGGAGGCCAATTCTCTGAATGCATTCAAGAGAGAGCTAGATAGAACTCTTAAGGATAGTGGAGTCAGGGGGTATGGGGAGAAGGCAGGAACGGGGTACTGATTGTGGATGATCAGCCATGATCACATTGAATGGCGGTGCTGGCTCAAAGGGCCGAATGGCCTACTCCTGCACCTATTGTCTATTGTCTATTGTCTCACAGCACCAGAGACTGATCAGGGTTTGATCCAGTGCCGTCTGTACAGATTGTGGGTGGATCCAATGTAATCATGTTTTGTCTTTCCGCTGACTGGTTAGGACGCAACAAAAGCTTTTCACTGTACCTCGGTACACGTGACAATATACTCCGCCATTCAATCATCATCATATCATCATCATCATATACATACAGCCGGAAACAGGCCTTTTCGGCCCTCCAAGTCCGTGCCGCCCAGCGATCCCCGTACATTAACACTATCCTACACCCACTAGGGACAATTTTTTTATTTTTTTTACATTTACCCAGCCAATTAACCTACATACCTGTACGTCTTTGGAGTGTGGGAGGAAACCGAAGATCTCGGAGAAAACCCACGCAGGTCACGGGGAGAACGTACAGACTCCTTACAGTGCAGCACCCGTAGTCAGGATCGAACCTGAGTCTCCGGCGCTGCATTCGCTGTAAAGCAGCAACTCTACCGCTGCGCTACCGTGCCGCCCATGGCTGATCTATTCGTTCCCTCTCAACCCCATTCTCCCCGTAACCCCGTGACACGCGCACTATTCAAGAACCGACCCGGCTGTAAGGCAGCAACTCTACCGCTGCGCCACCGTGCCGGCCCCAAAGAAACTAATGGACTTACAAACCTGCATGTCTTTGGAACATGGGAGGAAACCGGTGGTGCAGTGGTAGAGCGGCTGCCTTACAGCCCCAGAGACCTGGGTTCGATCCCCTGGCCAAAAACAAGGTATGTAAATAGACAATAGACAATAGGTGCAGGAGGAGGCCATTCGGCCCTTCGAGCCAGCACCGCCATTCAATGTGATCATGGCTGATCATTCTCAATCAGTACCCCGTTCCTGCCTTCTCCCCATACCCCCTGACTCCGCTATCCTTAAGAGCTCTATCCAGCTCTCTCTTGAATGCATTCAGAGAATTGGCCTCCACTGCCTTCTGAGGCAGAGAATTCCACAGATTCACAACTCTCTGACTGAATTTTTTTTTCCTCATCTCAGTTCTAAATGGCCTACCCCTTATTCTTAAACTGTGGCGCCTTGTTCTGGACTCCCCCAACATTGGGAACATGTTTCCTGCCTCTAACGTGTCCATCCCCTTAATAATCTTACACGTTTCGATAAGATCTCCTCTCATCCTTCTAAATTCCAGTGTATACAAGCCTAGTCGCTCCAGTCTTTCAACATATGATAGTCCCGCCATTCCGGGAATTAACCTGGTGAACCTACGCTGCACGCCCTCAATAGCAATAAAGAGTTGCCACGTATAGGTTCGATCCTGACCGCAGGTGCTGTCTGTACGGAGTTTGCACGTTCTCCCCGTGACCTGCGTGGGCTTTCTCCGAGGTCTTCGCTTTCCTCCCACACTCCTAACATGTACAGGTTTGTAAGTTAATTGGCTTGGTATAATTGTAAATTGTCCCTAGTGTGTGTAGGATAGTGTGATAGTGTGTGGGGATCGCTGGTCGGCGCGGACTCGGTGGGCCGAAGGGCCTGTTTCCGCGCTGTATCTCAAAATTAAACTAAACTAAAAACACACGTAGTCACGAGGAGAACGTACAAACTCCGTACAGACAGCGCCCGTAGTCGCGATCGAACCCGGGACTCTAGCGCTGTGAGGCAGCAACTCTGCCGCTGCGCCACCGTGCCGGTCTGAAAAGCATGTTGTGCTTTGCCAACTCAGTCCCCCGCTGTGCATGAATTACAGGATCACAAGGTTCCTACGTTGATTGGAATCCAAGCCCAGCACCATTAAAGATTGTGTAGGAAGGAACTGCAGAAGCTGGTTTAAATCAAAGGTAGACACAAAAGCTGAGTGGCACGGTGGCGCAGCGGTAGAGTTGCTGCCTTACAGCAAATGCAGCGCCGGAGACTCAGGTTCGATCCCGACTACGGGCGCCATCTGTACGGAGTTTGTACGTTCTCCCCGTGACCTGCGTGGGTTTTCTCCGAGATCTTCGGTTTCCTCCCACACTCCAAAGACGTACAGGTTTGTAGGTTAATTGACTGGGTAAATGTAAAAATTGTCCCTAGTGTGTGTAGGATAGTGTTAATGTGCGGGGATCGCTGGGCGGCGCGGACCCGGAGGGCCGAAGGGCCTGTATCCGCGCTGTATCTCTAAATCTAAATCTAAAAATCTAAACTCGGCTTCAGGGACAGGCAGCAAAGAAGCGTCTCGACCCGCCACGTCACCCATTCCTTCTCTCCAGAGATGCTGCCTGACCTGCTGAGTTACTCCAGCATGTTGTGTCTACCTTCGATTTAAACCAGCGTCTGCAGTTCCTTCCTACAGAGATAAAGTTTTCACACCTTATCCTTCCTTACCTCTTTGTCTCACCTCTCCCCTCACTCTCAGTCTGAAGAAGGGTCTCGACTCGAAACATCTCCCATTCCTTCTCTCCGGAGATGCTGCCTGACCCGCTGAGTTACTCCAGCTATTTGGGTATATCTTCACCATTTAAAGATTTAGAGTCAGAGAGTTGTGAATCGGTGGAATTCTTTGCCTCAGAAGGCAGTGGAGGCCAATTCTCTGAATGCATTCAAGAGAGAGCTAGATAGAGCTCTTAAGGATAGCGGAGTCAGGGGGTATGGGGAGAAGGCAGGAACGGGGTACTGATTGAGAATGATCAGCCACGATCACATTGAATGGCGGTGCTGGCTCGAAGGGCCGAATGGCCTCCTGCACCTATTGTCTATTGTCTATTGAATCTGCATGTATTACAACAGATAATAACTGGTTAGAGGGAGAGCTGAAGGGAATGACAGGGGGGGCAGGGGTTGGGGAACCTGTGTGATCAATTCTGTGCGTGTGTTGGCGGTTTGGCGTCGTTGCTGTGAGCCCCACGATCCCGATCCTTTTGATGCTGACACTTGGCGATCACATCTTTTGTGCGTCCCAGCTGACAGATGCGGCTTCTCATTCTGTGCAGCCACTGTGGCCGTTTCCACAACCTGACCTCCCCACGATTGAAGGCAATGCTTGGCCATTGCTGAGAATGAATAGAGGCCGAAGGTGGAATTTGTGTAGGAAGGAACTGCAGATGCCAGTTTACACCGAAGTTAGGCACAGACAGCTAGAGTAACTCAGCGGGACAGGCAGCATCTCTGGAGAGAAGGAACGGGTGACGTTTTGGATCGAGACAATCTATTTTCACAACTTACACTTCCTTATCTTAGTGTAATAAAATAACTGCAGATGCTGGTACAAATCGAAGGTATTTATTTACAAAATGCTGGAGTAACTCAGCGGGTCAGGCAGCATCTCTGGAGAGAAGGAATGGGTGCTTCTTCTTATTCTTCCTTATCTTATGTACCTCCCTCTTACCTGAATCATTCTGAAGAAGGGTCTCGACCCGAAACATCACCCATTCCTTTTCTCCAGAGATGCTGCCTGTCCCGCTGAGTGACTCAGCCTGAAGAAGGGTCTCGACCCGAAACGTCACCCATTCCTTCTCTCCAGAGATGCTGCCTGACCCGCTGAGTTACTCCAGCTCTTTGTGTCTCGCAAGGAAGGTGTTACTTACAGCCCACATTAGCCACAAAAAACCGTGCTTGAAAATGCTCCTCTATTGAACAGGGTATAATTGAGAAATGCAAGAAACCAATATTGGAACGATTTACTAGTGGCTAGATTGGACGGCACCACATTGGGACCCGTTTCACGGATACACCAACCATTTAATCCAACTGACGGCATCTATAGTAAGGCACGGAATGGTGGCGCAGCGGTAGAGTTCCTGCCTCACAGCGCCAGAGACCCGGGTTCGATCCCGACTACGGGTGCTGTCTGTACGGAGTTTGTACATTCTCCCCGTGACGGGCATGTTTTTTTTTTAGACTTTTAGACTTTAGAAATACAGTGTGGAAACAGGCCCTTCGGCCCACTGAGAGAATGCCAACTAGCGATCCTACACAATTTACAATTTTAACAGAAGCCATTTAACCTACAAACCAGTGCATCTTTGGAGTGTGGGGGGAAACCGGAGCACCCGGAGAAAACCCACGCAGGGCACAGGGGAGAACGTACAAACTCCGTACAGACAGCACCCGTAGTCGGGATTGAACCCAGGTCTCCGGCACTGCAAGTGCTGTAAGGCAGCAACTCTACCGCTGCGCCACTGTGAGAGGTGAACGATTTAGTAGAAACCTGAGGGGCAATCGTTTTCATGCAGAGGGAGGTGCGTGTATGGAGCGAGCTGCCAGAGGAGGCAGGGACTGTCACAACGTTTAAAAGACATTTGGACAGGTACATGGATAGGACAGGTTTAGAGGCACATGGATCAATTTTGGAAAAGTGAAACCAACGTGATCTTCTGTCTATTGTCTATTGTCTGTACGGAGTTTGTACGTTCTCCCCGTGACCACATGGGTTTTCTCAGAGATCTTCGGTTTCCTCCCACGCTCCAAAGACGTACAGGTTTGTAGGTTAATTGGCTTGGTGTATGTGTAAATTGGCCCTAGTTTGTGTAGGATAGTGTTAGTGTGCGGAGATCGCTGGTCGGTGCAAACCCGGTGGGCCGAAGGGCCTGTTTCCGCACTGTATCTCTAAACTAAACTAAACTAAACTCACCTGAAACCTAGTCAGTCTAAAGAAGGGTCTCAACCCGAAACGTCACCCATTCCTTCTCTCCAGAGATGATGCCTGACCCACTAAGATACTCCAGCATTTTGTGTCTACCTTAACTTTAAACCTATGTCCCCTAGTTCTTGATTCCCCTACTTTGGGTAAAATAGAAACATAGAAACATAGAAAATAGGTGCAGGAGGAGGCCATTCGGCCCTTCGAGCCAACACCGCCATTCATTGTGATCATGGCTGATCATCCACAATCAGTAACCCGTGCCTGCCTTCTCCCCATATCCCTTGATTCCACTAGCCCCCAGAGCTCTATCTAACTCTCTCTTAAATCCATCCAGTGATTTGGACTCCACTGCCCTCTGTGGCAGAGAATTCCGCAAACTCACAACTCTCTGGGTGAAAATACTCTGTGCATTCACCCGATCCCTTCCCCTCATAGATTTCTCTTTGATTCTCCATTCATTTTGATGGAAATTTCCTAATGGGACTTAAGAAAGAAAAGTTCAATTATTTCCTTTTTTTTCCTTGTTTTGCTCTATTTCAACGCTTTAATTATTTATTCGGAGTTTAATGCATTTCCAGCCCATTTTATTTTTCTATCCACTTAATTTTTAAAACGTTTTTATTTATTTAAACCAATTTTAATAGCTTGTAAATGCCTCAGAGATCAAAACCATTACAAAGTTTCACAGATTCTGATGGGAGATTCCTGTGTCGGAAGGAACTGCAGATGCTGGTTTAAATCAAAGATAGACGCAAAATGCTGGAGTAACTCAGCGGGACAGGCAGCATCTCTGGAGGAAAGGAATGGGTGACGTTTCGGGTCGGGAACCTTCTTCCGACTTCAGTCTTCAGAAGGGTCTCGGCCTGAAACATTGCCCATTCCTTCTCTCCAGAGATGCTGCCTGTCCCGCTGCGTTACTCCAGCATTTTGTGTCTGTTCCCAGCTTGGTTCTGATTGACAATAGACAATAGACAATAGACAATAGGTGCAGGAGGAGGCCATTCGGCCCTTCGAGCCAGCACCGCCATTCAATGTGATCATGGGTGATCATTCTCAATTAGTACCCCATTCCTGCCTTCTCCCCATACCCCCTGAACGCTACCAGGGTGTTCATGGCAAGGGTTTATATGTCAGCTATATCTATATCATATCATATCATATATCTACAGCCGGAAACAGGCCTTTTCGGCCCTCCAAGTTCGTGCCGCCCAGTGATCCCCGCACATTAACACTATCCTACACCCACTAGGGACAATTTTTACATTTACCCAGCCAATTAAACTACATACCTGTACGTCTTTGGAGTGTGGGAGGAAACCGAAGATCTCGGAGAAAACCCACGCAGGTCACGGGGAGAACGTACAAACTCCTTACAGTGCAGCACCTGTAGTCAGGATCGAACCTGTGTCTCCGGCGCTGCATTCCGTGTAGAGCGGCAACTCTACCGCTGCGCCACCGTGCCGCCCTAGATACTAGTGAGACCTTACTGTGCCTTCTCTCTTGTTTCAGGGTTCCCAGGGGTGAATGGACAGGCTCACCAGAATATATGATGAGCTTTTGAGTCAATTCACTCACAGTGATTGAGGGGGTGGGTTTCGAGGTTTTATAAGGCACTCGTCAGACCGTATTTGGAGTACTGTGAGTCCAACGCCAGACATCACCTTTCCATGTTCTCCAGTGAGAGATGCTCTCTGACCCGCTGAGTTAGTCCGGCACTTTGTTTCTTTTTTTTGTTGTAAACCCGCATCTGCAGTTCCTTGTTCCTACTGGTGTGGAAAGCAAATCATTTGATAGTTCATTGAGTCCAGGAGTTGGGATGTCACGATGCCGTTGTACAAGATGTTAGTGAGACAGGCTCTGGAATATTGCATGCAGGTCCGGGCATCTTACTATTGGAAGGATATAGTTAGGCTTGGAGGCTGCCAGAAAGATTCATAAGGATGTTATAAGGTCATAAGTGATAGGAGCAGAAATAGGCCATTTGGCCCATCAAGTCTACTCCGCCATTCAATTATGGGTGATCTAACGTTCCCTCCTAACCCCATTCACCGATAAGGTCATAAATTCTCCTATAAGGTCATAAACTATAAGGTCATAGGCTATAAGGTCATAAACCTTAAAGTCATGTTGCCAAGTCTCGGGGGGCTTGGATTATAAAGAGAGACTGGAAAAGTTGGGACAGTTTCCTCGAGTAATGGAAGTGGAGAGGTGACCTTACAGAACCATATACAATCATGACTAGGGTTGCCAACTGTCCTGTATTAGCCGGGACATCCCGTATTTTGGGCTAAATTGGTTTGTCCGGTACAGGACCGGCCTTGTCCCGTATTAGGCCCGGACTACGCTGCATGCCCGGACACTGTAGGCCTGGACAGTGTAGGCCCGGGCACTGTAGGCCCGGACACTGTAGGCCCGGACACTGTAGGCCCGGACACTGTAGGCCCGGACACTGTAGGCCCGGACACTGTTGGCCCGGACACAGTAGCCCGGGGGCCGCCTGACGGAGGTTACCTAGCAACCTGCCTCCCGGCCCGGGCGGCCGCCATTGGTGGAGCGGGAGCACGTGGCCGCTGGCTGGGTGAGGTCACGTGGGGCGCGGGGCGGTGACGTCACCTTGTCCCTTATTTTGGGAGTGAGAAAGTTGGCAACCCTGATCACGAGGGACACAGATAAAATTGATGATTTTATCTATTAAACATTACAGTATATTTCTACGTCAAGGACTGCAGAAGTTCAAAAAGGCAGCCCATCACTACCTTCTCAAGGGCAATTAGAGATGGGCAATTAAATGCTAGTTCTGACTGTGCCGCCCACATCTCTTGAATGAATTAAACAACCTCCATTAAGCTTACAAAGTCATAGAGTCATACAGCATGGAGACAGGCCCTTCGGCCCAACTCACCCATCCCATCTTCAATCACGGAAAGATTTTCCACACGGCATGGAATTTTTTAGACTTTATAAATACAATTTATAAATAGCGGCGCGTTGGCGCAGTGGGTAGAGTTGCTGCCTTACAGCGCTTGCAGCGCCAGAGACCCGGGTTCGATCCCGACTACGGGCGCTGTCTGTACGGAGTTTGTACGTTCTCCCCGTGACCTGCGTAGGTTTTCTCTGAGATCTTCAGTTTCCTCCCACACTCCAAAGACTTACAGGTTTGTAGATAATTAGCTTGGTGTAAGTGTAAATTGTCCCTAGAATGTGTAGGATAGTGTTAGTGTACGGGGATCGCTGATCGGCACGGACTTGGTGGACCTGTTTCTGCGCTGTATCTCTAAACTAAACTAAACTAAACAATTGTGTCAATGTGTAGGATGGAACTGCAGACGCTGGTTTAAACCGAAGATAAACACAAAATGCTGGAGTAACTCAGAGGGACAGGCAGCATCTCTGGAGACATTTCGGGTCGAGACCCTTCTTCAGACTGATGTCAGGGGAGAGTGGGGTACACAGATAAGGAAGTGTAGGGTGTGAAAACAGGGCAAAGGGCAAGGAGATCAAGGGAAATGTAGAATAGGTCACTGTTAGCTGGGAGAAGGTAACTACAAAGCAAACAGAGATAAAGTGTAGTTGGAGAGTGCAGTCGGACTGGTCGGAGAACTGGGAAGGGGGAGGGGGTGGAGAGAGAGGGAAAGCAAGGGTCACTTGAAGTTAGAGAAGTCAATGTTGATACCGCTGGGGTGTAAGCTGCCCAAGCAAAATATGAGGTGCTGTTCTTCCAATTTGCGCTGGGCCTCACTCTGACAATGGGGGAGTGTCAATGTTGTTTTGGAACTCCTCTTCCTTTCACGGTCCCCAGCTTTGCTGCTGTGTGTAAACTCAGCGGGATTTTAACTCTCTTTGCTATTGCACAGTCCACTCCTAATCCCTGCAGATAAAAGTTTAAGAAAGCTTTTCCTTTTTTCCTTTAACAGCTTCTGTTGAGTGCCGGTGAGAACAAGAACAAAAAGAGTATTATCCAAGACCCTTAATCTCTACCATTTCTCCCCAAAGGCTTTAGTTTTGTACACATGTCACTGGAAGCTACCACGGACAGTTTTAGTTCAGTTTAGTTTAGGGATACAGGCCCTTCGGCCCACCGAGTCCGCACCGACCAGCGATCCCCGCACACTAACACTATCCCACACACACCGGGGACAATTTACATTTACACCAAGCCAATTAACCTACAAACCTGTACGTCTTTGGAGTGTGGGAGTGAAACCGAAGATCTCAGAGAGAACCCACGCAGGTCACGGGGAGAACGTACAAACTCCGTGCAGACAGCGCCCGTAGTCGGGATCGAACCCGGAAGCAGATTGTAGGTTACACATAGAAAATAGGTGCAGGAGGAGGCCATTCGGCCCTTCGAGCCAGCACCCCCATTCAATATGATCATGGCTGATCATCCAGAATCAGTACCCTATTCCTGTTTTTTCCCCATATCCCTTGATTCCTTTAGCACTAAGAGCTAAATCTAATTCTAAAAACTTGTAGTTTAGTTTAGTTTAGAGGTACAGCAGGGAAACAGGCCCTTCGGCCCACCGAGTCCATCCAAAATCAGTACCCCGTTCCTGCTTTCTCCCCATACCCCTTGATTCCATTAGCCCAAAGAGCTAAATCTAACTCCCTCCTGAAAACATCCAGTGAATCGGCCTCCACTGCCTTCTGTGGCAGAGAATTCCACAGATTCACAACTCTCTGGGTGAAAAGGTTTTTCCTCATCTCAGTCCTAAATGGCCTACCCCTTATTCTTACACTGTGACCCCTGGTTCTGGACTCCCTCAACACCGGGAACATTTTTCATTTGGGGCCAAAGTATTGTGTATAATTTTGCTCGCTTTACTTAAAAAGGCATAAACGCCACAGATGGAAGTGCATTGACATTCAGCAAATGGGTTACTAAGATCATAGTATGGACCCACCGGCCCACAATTGGTAAACCAGGCCATGGTGCCAATTTAATCGCCTCACGTGATGTTGAAAGGCTGGAGCGATTGGGCTTGTATACACTGGAATTTAGAAGGATGAGGGGGGATCTTATTGAAACATATAAGATAATTAGGGGATTGGACACATTAGAGGCAGGAAACATGTTCCCAATGTTGGGGGAGTCCAGAACAAGGGGCCACAGTTTAAGAATAAGGGGTAGGCCATTTAGAACGGAGATGAGGAAGAACTTTTTCAGTCAGAGAGTGGTGAAGGTGTGGAATTCTCTGCCTCAGAAGGCAGTGGAGGCCAGGTCGTTGGATGCTTTCAAGACAGAGCTGGATAGAGCTCTTAAGGATAGCGGAGTGAGGGGGTATGGGGAGAAGGCAGGAACGGGGTACTGATTGAGAGTGATCAGCCATGATCGCATTGAATGGCGGTGCTGGCTCGAAGGGCTGAATGGCCTCCTCCTGCACCTATTGTCTATTGTCTATTGTCTATTGTCTATTGTCAAAGAGACATCACGTCTGAACAAATACATTTCTCATCATCTCAGCCTGAAGGAGATTTGAGTGTAACCCAGTCCATCGCACAGAGCAGATACCTCATCATTGATTCCTTCTGCACTTCAGTGCCTCAGGAAAGCAGCCAACAAAATCAAGTCGTGGGAGAGTCCAGGACCAGAGGCCACAGCCTCAGAATTATAGACAATAGACAATAGACAATAGATGTAGGAGGAGACTATTCGGCCCTTCTAGCCAGCACCGCCATTCAATGTGATCATGGCTGATCATTCTCAATCAGTACCCCGTTCCTGCCTTCTCCCCATACCCCCTGACTCCGCTATACTTAAGAGCTCTATCTAGCTCTCTCTTGAATGCATTCAGAGAATTGGCCTCCACTGCCTTCTGAGGCAGAGAATTCCACAGATTCACAACTCTCTGACTGAAAGGCTCTGAGAGGCAGGAAACATGTTCCCAATGTTGGGGGAGTCCAGAACAAGGGGCCACAGTTTAAAAATAAGGGGTAGGCCATTTAGAACTGAGATGAGGAAAAACTTTTTCAGTCAGAGAGTTATGAATCTGTGGAATTCACTGCCTCAGAAGGCATTGGAGGCCAATTCTCTGAATGCATTCAAGAGAGAGCTAGATAGAGTTCTTAAGGATAGCGGAGTCAGGGGGTATGGGGAGAAGGCAGGAATGGGGTACTGATTGAGAATGATCAGCCATGATCAAATTGAATGGCGGTGCTGGCTCGAAGGGCCGAATGGCCTCCTCCTGCACTTATTGTCTATTGTCTATTGAAAAAGTTTTTCCTCTTCTATGTTCTAAATGGCCTACCCCTTATTCTTAAACTGTGGCCCCTGGTTCTGGACTTCCCCCAACACTGGGAGCATGTTTCCTGCCTCTAACGCATCCAATCCCTTAATAGGCAGGAGAATGGGGTTGGGAGGGAGAGATAGATCAGCCATGATTGAATGGCGGAGTAGACTTGGTGGGCCGAATGGCCTATTTCTGCTCCTATCAGTTTATGACCCTATGGGCTTTGCCTGTTCTATTTATTTCCACATTGTAACTCGACTCTGCAGCAGTAGTTAAGGCATCGGGAGGAAGAGATTAAATGTGACAACGCTGCTGTGACTGTGAGCCTTTCCCCATCTGTGGTGTTGTTCTGAACATCCGAGATGGCCTCTGAATGGAATGAATTTGTCAGCCCCTAACTAGCAATTTGGACGAGGCAGCGTAAAGTTATCTGTGACTTTTGAAGTTGGTAATAAATAGCATTCGCTCAGTCTGAAGATTCTGAATGCAGGGGCTGAAAACAAAATAAGTAGTCATTTCAAAACGCGCAGCAAATCAAAGGGTGGAGATTGCTTCCCAGGGTGACAGCTTAGGAATTTGAATTAACGTCATCGACTTGGAAATAAAGCCTGCATGCTGATCATCAACTCGTTGGGATGGCTGGAGACATCATGGCTATCGAGCCCATGCAATGGAAAGACAGTTTATTGCACGAGACGCTGGTGAGGCCGCTATTCATAAGTTGTAGGAGCAAATGAGGCCATTCGGCCCATCAAGTCTACTCTGCCATCCAATCAGGGGGGATCTTATTGAAACATATAAGATAATTAGGGGATTGGACACATTAGAGGCAGATAACATGTTCCCAATGTTGGGGGAGTCCAGAACAAGGGGCCACAGTTTAAGAATAAGGGGTAGGCCATTTAGAACGGAGATGAGGAAGAACTTTTTCAGTCAGAGGGTGGTGAAGGTGTGGAATTCTCTGCCTCAGAAGGCAGTGGAGGCCAGTTCGTTGGATGCTTTCAAGAGAGAGCTGGATAGAGCTCTTAAGGATAGCGGAGTGAGGGGGTATGGGGAGAAGGCAGGAACGGGGTACTGATTGAGAGTGATCAGCCATGATCGCATTGAATGGCGGTGCTGGCTCGAAGGGCTGAATGGCCTACTCCTGTACCTATTGTCTATTGTCTGTTGTCTATTGATCTATTTCTCCCCCCTAACCCCATTCTCCTGCCTCCCCCCACAACCCCTGACACCCGCACTAATCAACAATCTACTCAACAGTCTGTAGCCTCCTTGTGCTCTGATATTTTATTTCATTCTTCACATGTTTAAATTATAATTTTTTATTTATAATTGTCTACTGTATGTCATGTTATCCATGCGAGCAAAGCACCAAGGCAAATTCCTTGTATGTAATACATACTTGGCTAATAACATTTATTCAATTCAATTCAATTCAATCTATCCAATATATTGGCTATATTTAAGAGGGAGTTAGATGTGGCCCTTGTGGCTAAAGGGATCAGGGGGTATGGAGAGAAGGCAGGTACAGGATACTGAGTTGGATGATCAGCCATAATTATATTGAAGGGCGGTGCAGGCTTGAAGGGCCGAATGGCCTACTCCTGCACCTATTTTCTATGTTTCTATCTATCTCTGCGTTAAAAATATCCACTGACTTGGCCTCCACAGCCGTCTCCGGCAATTAATTCCACAGATTAACCACCCTCTGACTAAAAAAATACCTCCTCATCTCCTTTCAAAAGGTACATCCTTTTATTCTGTAGCTATGGCCTCTGGTCCTAGACTCTCCCACTAGTGGAAACATCCACTTCACATCCATTCTATCCAAGCCTTTTACTATTCGGTAGGTTTCAATGAGGTCCATCCTCAATCCTTCTAAACTCCAGCGCGAGTACAGTCCCAGAGCCGACAAACATCATCATATGTTAACCCGCTCATTCTTGGTATTTGGAGTCTTGTGTCCAGTTTTGGTCACCCTGCTGTGGCAAGGATTTTGTTAAGCTGTAACGAGTGCAGTGATGATTCTCGAGGATCGAGGGCGGGACGGTAGCGCAGCGGTAGAGTTGCTGCTTTACAGCGAATGCAGCGCCGGAGACTCAGGTTCGATCCTGACTACGGGTGCTACACTGTAAGGAGTTTGTACGTTCTCCCCGTGACCTGTGTGGGCTTTCTCCGAGATCTTCGGTTTCCTCCCACACTCCAAAGACGTACAGGTATGTAGGTTAATTGGCTGGGTAAATGTAAAAAATTGTCCCTAGTGGGTGTAGGATAGTGTTAATGTACGGGGATCGCTGGGCGGCACGGACTTGGTGGTCCGAAAAGGCCTGTTTCCGGCTGTATATATATGATATGATATGATATGTAGTGATGATTCTCGAGTGCAGTGATGATTCTCAAGTCTTGAGAGCCTGGGTTATCAGGAGAGGTTGGGCAGGGCTTGGACTTTATCCCTTGGAGCGCAGGAGGACGAGGGGTGATCTTGTAGAGGTGTACAAAATCATGACGAGAATAGATAGGGGGAATGCACAGAATCAGTTACCCAGAGTAGGGGAATCAAGAACCAAAGCACAAAGGTTTAAGGTGAGAGGAGAAAGATTTAATAGGAATCTGAGGTGCAAATAATTCTCACAGAAGGTGGTGGATAAATAGAACATGCTGCCAGAGAAAGGAGTTAAGTCAACTAAAGTCAACTTTAGTAGTTTAAAGTCAACTTTAGATAGTTCCTCTGTCCCTCTCTTCCCCTCCTCCTTCCCAGATCTCCCTCTATCTTCCTGTCTTCACCTACATCCTTCCTTTGTCCCGCCCCCCCGGACATCAGTCTGAAGAAGGGTCTCGACCCGAAACGTCACCCATTCCTTCCCTCCTGAGATGCTGCCTGTCCTGCTGAGTTACTCCAGCATTTTGTGAAATAAATACCTTCGATTTGTACCAGCATCTGCAGTTATTTTCTTACACAACTCAAAAGTATCTCAAAGTATCTAAGTATTTCAGGTGGTGCAGCGGTAGAGTTGCTGCCTCACAGCGCCAGAGACCCGGGTTCGATCCCGACCACGGGTGCTGTCTGTATGTAGTTTGTATGTTCTCCCCGTGACCTGCGTGGGTACTCTGGTTTCCTCCTACACGCCAAAGATGTACAGGTTTGTAGGTTAATTGGCTTCTGTAAAAATTGTAAATTGCCCCTTGTGTGTAGGATAGTGTTTGTGGATCGCTGGTCGGCACGGACTCAGTGGGCTGAAGGGCCTGTTTCAATGCATTACCTCTAATGTCTAAAGTCTAAAGATAGAGGCGTGGGTGGAGGGTTTGGTGCAAATGTGAGGAGAATAAAATGGGATTTGGCTGCATGGTCAGTATGGACTGGATGGGCTGAAGGGCCTGTTTCCATTATATCCCCCTCCACAAGATGCCTGCTGATCTTACGCCTCATCCTATCACTTCAAAGCAGCGGCACATGGAAGTCTGACCACGGGCACGTGACCACATCAAGAGGAGCCGGCACACCTGAGCTACCTGTGACAGTCATAGCAGAGAGTACACACCTGAGCTACCTGTGGCAGTCCCCAGCAGAGAGTACACACCTGAGCTACCTGTGACAGTCACAGCAGAGAGAACACACCTGAGCTACCTGTGACAGTCAAAGCAGGGAGAACACACCTGAGCTACCTGTGACAGTCCCCAGCAGAGAGTACACACCTGAGCTACCTGTGGCAGTCCCCCAGCAGAGAAGTACACACCTGAGCTACCTGTGGCAGTCCCCAGCAGAGAAGTACACTCCTGAGCTACCTGTGACAGTCCCCAGCAGAGAGTACACACCTGAGCTACCTGTGACAGTCACAGCAGAGAGTACACACCTGAGCTACCTGTGACAGTCCCCAGCAGAGAGTACACACCTGAGCTACCTGTGACAGTCACAGCAGAGAGTACACACCTGAGCTACCTGTGACAGTCACAGCAGAGAGTACACACCTGAGCTACCTGCGGCAGTCCCCAGCAGAGAGTACACACCTGAGCTACCTGTGACAGTCACAGCAGAGAGTACACACCCTGAGCTACCTGTGGCAGTCATAGCAGAGAGAACACACCTGAGCTACCTGTGGCAGTCACAGCAGAGAGTACACACCTGAGCTACCTGTGGCAGTCCCCAGCAGAGAAGTACACACCTGAGCTACCTGTGACAGTCACAGCAGAGAGAACACACCTGAGCTACCTGTGACAGAGGAAGGGGGGGGGAGAGAGAGAGAGAGAGAGAGAGAGAGAGAGAGAGAGAGAGAGAGAGAGAGAGAGAGAGAGAGAGGGAGGGAGGGAGGGAGAGAGAGAGATAAAGAGAGAGAGAGAGGTGAGGAAGGGGGAAAGAGAAAGAGAGAGAGGGGGAGCAAGAGAGAGAGGGAGGGAAAGAGAGAGGGAGAGAGAGAGAGAGAGAGAGAGAGAGAGAGAGAGAGAGAGAGAGAGAGAGAGAGAGAGAGAGAGAGAGAGAGAGAGAGAGAGAGAGAGAGAGGAAGGGGGGAAAGAGAAAGAGAGAGGGGGGAGCGAGAGAAAGAGGGAGGGAGAGAGTGGGAAGGGGAGAGAGAGAGAGAGAGAGAGAGAGAGAGAGAGAGAGAGAGAGAGAGAGAGAGAGAGAGAGAGAGATAAAGAGAGAGAGAGAGTGGGAATGAGAAAGAGAGAGAGGGGGAGCAAGAGAGAGAGGGAGGGAGAGAGAGAGGGGGGAGAGAGAGAGAGATGGAGAGGGGAGGGAGGGAGGGGATGAGGGGAGAGAGAGAGAGAGAGAGAGAGGGAGAGAGAGGGAGAGAGAGAGAGATAAAGAGAGAGAGAGAGGGGGAATGAGAAAGAGAGATAGAGAGAGAGAGAGAGAGAGAGAGAGAGAGAGAGAGAGAGAGAGAGAGAGAGAGAGAGAGAGAGAGGAGAGAGAGAGAGAAGGGGAGCGAGAGAAAGAGAGAGAGAGAGAGAGAGAGAGAGGAGAGAGAGAGAGAGAGAGAGAGAGAGAGAGAGAGTGAGAGAGAGAGAGAGAGAGAGAGAGAGAGAGAGAGAGAGAGAGAGATCTGTGTCTCTCCTGGGTTCCTATTCACTTTCAGCAGCAGGATCTTCAACCCAGTTGCTGTGTTGCCTGAAGGTCTATTCAACATGAGGTAGTCGGGGGAGAATAACACTTTCTGACAATTTCAGACTGTAACTTTTCATTGCGGTGGATGACGCTGGAAGCTTGGCGTGAACACATCTGACACTGGTAGCTGTGCAGTGGGAGACGGTGACGTGCGTGGCCCCATCTGTGTCTGTCAGGCCACTGTAAGCGAGGGGCGGCTTTATTTACGTTAGCTGGTTGTCTACCCGACGTATAAATCTGTCC
>NC_135990.1:4763574-4768574 GCF_053455715.1 Rhinoraja longicauda
GGGAGGGAGAGGGGGGAGGGGGAGGGGGGGAGGGGGAGGGGGGAGGGGGGGAGGGGGGAGGGGGAGAGGGAAGAGAGAGTGGAGAGAGAGAGGGAGAGAGAGAGAGAGAGAGAGAGAGAGAGAAAGAGAGAGAGAGAGAGAGAGAGAGAGAGAGAGAGAGAGAGAGAGAGAGAGAGAGAGAGAGAGAGAGAGAGAGAGAGAGAGAGAGAGAGAGTAGGAGAGAGAGAGGGAGAGAGAGAGAGAGAAAAAGGGCCTAATTCTGCTCCTACAACTTAAGCATTTATGAAGATGAACTCTTTTTGTAAACCAGCATCTGCAGTTCCTTGTGTCTGCAGTCCCAAGTTTATACCCACCTCTGAATGAATCAGAGCACAGTGAAACATTCCTCACCTGACTATCAACACTTGGCACAGAAACGCTTGCTTAATGTATCTTTGGAGGTGAGTGGATCGTGAGAGGACAGCACGCAAGAAAAAAGCTTCCCACTGTACCTTGCACACGTGACAATCAGTCCGAAGAAGGGTCTCGACCCGAAACGTCACCCATTCCTTCTCTCCTGAGATGCTGCCTGACCCGCAGAGTTACTCCAGGCATTTTGTGACAATAATAAGATAAAATAAAGAGCTTGCTGGTGAAAATTCAAGCATGTAAGCTTAATAGACAATAGACAATAGACAGTAGGTGCAGGAGGAAAATGGAGAAAATGAGAATATAGATTACATATCATATCATATCATATATATACAGCCGGAAACAGGCCTTTTCGGCCCACCAAGTCCGTGCCGTCCAGCGATCCCCGCACATTAACACTATCCTACACCCACTAGGGACAATTTTTACATTTGCCCAGCCAATTAACCTACATACCTGTACGTCTTTGGAGTGTGGGAGGAAACCGAAGATCTCGGAGAAAACCCACGCAGGTCACGGGGAGAACGTACAAACTCCTTACAGTGCAGCACCCGTAGTCAGGATCGAACCTGAGTCTCCGGCGCTGCATTCGCTGTAAAGCAGCAACTCTACCGCTGCGCCACCGTGCCGGTATTATGGTGAAATTATGATGAAATGATGAAATTGTTTCCATCATTTCCGCTGTCTGTGCGAGGTTTGCACGTTCTCCCCGGGACCGCGTGGGTTTTCTCCAGGATCTCCGGTTTCCTCCCAAATTCCAAAGACGTGCAGGTTTGCAGCTTAAGTGGGTCGGAAGGAACTGCAGACGCTGGTTTAAACTGAAGATAGACACAAAATGCTGGAGTGACTCAGTGGGTCAGGCAGCATCTCTGGAGAAAAGGAATAGGCGACGTTTTAAGGTGAGATGGGCAAAGTTTAAAGGGATAGAAGAAATGGGTCAAGAAACTATAGACAATAGACAATAGGTGCAGGAGGAGGCCATTCGGCCCTTCAAGCCAGCACCACCATTCAATGTGATCACGGCTGATCATTCTCAATCAGTACCCCGTTCCTGCCTTCTCCCCATACCCCCTGACTCCACTGTCCTTAAGAGCTCTATCTAGCTCTCTCTTGAATGCATTTCAGAGAATTGGCCTCCACTGCCTTCTGAGGCAGAGAATTCCACAGATTCGCAACTCTCTGACTGAAAAAGTTTTTCCTCATCTCCGTTCTAAGTGACCCAAAGAAGGGTCCCAACTCGAAACGTCACCCATTCCTTCTCTCCAGAGATGCTGCCTGTCCTGCTGAGTTACTCCAGAATTTTGTGTCTACAGGTTTGGAGGTTAATTGGCTTCTGTAAATTGTTCCCCGTGTGGATGAGAGGATGAGAGGGGATCTTATCGAAACGTATAAGATTATTAAGGGGTTGGACACGTTAGAGGCAGGAAACATGTTCCCAATGTTGGGGGAGTCCAGAACAAGGGGCCACAGTTTAAGAATAAGGGGTAGGCCATTTAGAACGGAGATGAGGAAAAACTTTTGCAGTCAGAGAGTTGTGAATCTGTGGAATTCTCTGCCTCAGAATGCAGTGGAGGCCAATTCTCTGAATGCATTCACGAGAGAGCTAGATAGAGCTCTTAAGGATAGCGGAGTCAGGGGGTATGGGGAGAAGGCAGGAACGGGGTACTGATTGAGAATGATCAGCCATGATCACATTGAAAGTCGGTGGTGGCTGGAAGGGCCGAATGGCCTACTCCTGCACCTATTGTCTATTGTCTATTGTCTAACTCAGGCTGGGTTGTTCCCTGATAGGCAGCTTGTTGGCTTGGAATGGTGTGGTAACAAGAGGGATGCATCGTTGTGAACTGTGGAACTGGCTAACTCACCTTTCGTGCCGGAAGAGGGCGATAATGGCGGGGAAAACCTATTACTGCTGCCTTAACGGACCATCACACAGCATAGGTGACATTCAGCCCAACACCCATGTTCTAGCTTGGCTCCTTGGTGGTACCAATTCTCCGTGAAAGATTACCATGGAATCTGCTTCCAACGAGCGCATTCAAGATCACGGGCAGTCATGGTGGCGCAGTCAGGGGGTATGGGGAGAAGGCAGGAACGGGGTACTGATTGAGAATGATCAGCCATGATCACATTGAATGTCGGTGCTGGCTCGAAGGGCCGAATGGCCTCTTCCTGCACCTATTGTCTATTGTCTATTGTCTATTGTAGGATGGAGCTTGTACAATGGACTCGGTGGGCGGAAGCATCTCAAAATTCCAGTATCCCGGGTCTTTTCTCTTTCCGACTACCCAATGGATGGGAAGTAACATGAAGGCACGTTGACTAAAGCTTCCTGCCAGCCCACAGTGATCCGCTCATTAACGGGGATGGGTGGAAAATCGCAGGCTGAGGAGCAGAAAATGTGAAACCACAGCCATTTGCTCTTAATTGCCTGCTTCATCTATCATCCCTTGCAGCCAACGGAAAGCTGGAGCCAGTTCTCTCAGGCTGCTGCCATCAACGTGATCTCCAATGACACAAAGTGGGTCCAATGCCAAGAGAAGCCACCGACTGATTCTCAGTCAATAGACAAGAGGTGCAGGAGGAGGCCATTCGGCCCTTTCGAGCCAGCACCGCCATTCACTGTGATCATGGCTGATCATTCTCAATCAGTACCCCATTCCTGCCTTCTCCCCATACCCACTGACTCCGCTATCCTTAAGAGCTCTATCCAGCTCTCTCTTGAATGCATTCAGAGAATTGGCCTCCACTGCCTTCTGAGGCAGAGAATTCCACAGATTCACAACTCTCTGACTGAAAAAGTTTTTCCTCATCTCCGTTCTAAATGGCCTACCCCTTATTCTTAAACTGTGGCCCCTTGTTCTGGACTCCCCCAACATTGGGAACATGTTTCCTGCCTCTAACGTGTCCAACCCCTTAATAATCTTATACGTTTCGATAAGATCTCCTCTCATCCTTCTAAATTCCAGTGTATACAAGCCTAGTCGCTCCAGTCTTTCATCATACGACAGTCCTGACAGAACTGCCAGTCAGTTAGTCTCCAAAGAGAATTTATGCATTATGCTTCACAATAGCACGGTGGCGCAGCGGTAGAGTTGCTGCCTTACAGCGAATTAACCCCCGGAGACCCGGGTTCCATCCCGACTACCGAGATCCATCTAACTCTCTTTTAAATTCATCCAGTGAATCGGCCTCCACTGCCCTCTGTGGCAGAGAATTCCACAAATTCACAACTCTGTGGGTGAAAACATTTTTGTCTCACCTCAGTTTTAAATGGCCTCCCCTTTATTCTTAGACTTTGTGTGGCCCATGGTTCTGGACTCGCCCAACATTGGGAACCAGTCTCCTGCATCTAGCTTGTCATATCATATCATATCATATATATACAGCCGGAAAAAGGCCTTTTCGGCCCTCCAAGTCCGTGCCGCCCAGTGATCCCCGCACATTAACACTATCCTACACCCACTAGGGACAATTTTTACATTGTCCAGTCCCTTTTTATAACTTTATACATTTAATCCGACCACCAAGATGTAGTTTGTGTCTGCTCTCACCGCTAATCCTCCTGTTGGCCACGAGAAGATTGATTGCTGAAATTTACCAAAACAATTTTTTTATAAACCCAGTCGTCTCCCTCTTGAAAACAGCTGGATTGGCAGCGTTTGAGGTAAATGGAAATAATTGTTGCTCCGAAATCTCTCGCAGGTATTTCGATGTCACTTTGGGTGCTTGAAACACAGATGGGGTGCCAGTATCGGTGAGAATAACAAGGTGGAATAATCCCATTACCAGAATACCATTGATAACTCACTGGCAGCTCGAAGTGTGCCGTCTCGTACGATTAGACACACTTTACTCATACGCTCACCATAAAGGAGGCAGCTGTTGGAAGATATTCCATTGAACCCTTGAATTTCGCATGAAATTCATTGAAAGTGGAAACCGACACTGACTCAACAACATGTTCGCTTGCATTTTTCAATGCGTTGCTTCAGATTCATCGCACCACTGCGCACTGGCTAAATGATTCCTCAGATGTGTTTGTATTTGTCAGCCTCCCGTTGAAATTGTGGGTGAGAAAAGCTGAGTCGTGGTCCCACAAGGACAGGAATGGAGAGAGGGGATGTAACTGTGAGTCATAAACAGTGTGGAGATACATGATAAGGGAATGACGTTTAGTGCAAGGCAAAGCCAGCAAAGTGCGATCAAGGATAGTCCGAGGGTCCCCGATGAGGTGGACAGTAGTTCAGCACTGTAGGGGAATAACTGCAGATGCTGGTACCAATCGAAGGTAGACACAAAATGCTGGAGTAACTCAGCGGGTCAGGCAGCATCTCGGGAGAGAAGGAATGGGCGACGTTTCGGGTCGAGACCCTTCTGCAGACCTCAGCACTGCTCTCTGGTTGTGGTAGGATGGTTCCGTTGCCTGATAACAGCGGGGAAGAAACTGTCCATGTATCTGGAGTAACTCAGCGGGTCAGGCAGCATCTCAGGCGAGAAGGAATGGGCGACAATAGACAATAGACAATAGACAATAGGTGCAGGAGGAGGCCATTCAGCCCTTCGAGCCAGCACCGCCATTCAATGCG
>NC_135990.1:5140004-5157504 GCF_053455715.1 Rhinoraja longicauda
TGTAGGTCATGAGGAGGATTTTGTACTGGATTCTCTGGGGGATGGGGAGCCAGTGGAGCTTGTAAAGGACAGGGGTGATATGGTCACGGATCGGGGAGTGGGTGAGTAGACGGGCAGCGAAGTTCTGGATGTGTTGGAGTTTATTGATGATTTTTGAGGGTGAACCATAGAGGAGGCTGTTACAGTAGTCCAGACGGGAGGTGATGAAGGCGTGGATGAGGGTTTCTGCAGCTGTGGAGGAGAGGGATGGACGGAGATGGGCAATGTTTTTGAGGTGGAAGAAGGCTGTCTTGGTGATGTGTTTGATGTGTTTGTCGAAGGAGAGGGTTTGATCAAGGATGATTCCAAGATTCCGGACGTGAGGTGAGGTGGATACTGGGAAACCGTCGATGTTGAGGGTGAAGATGTTGGTGAATATCCACTGACTTGGCCTCCACAGCCCCCTGTGGCAATGAGTTCCACAGATTAACTACCCTCTGGCTAAAGAAGTTCCTCCTCACCACCTTTCTAAAAGAGCACCCTTTAATTCTGAGGCTGTGACCTCTGGTCCTAGACTCTCCCACCAGTGGAAACATCCTCTCCACATCCACTCTATCTGTGCCTTTCATTATTCTGTAAGTTTCAATGAGGTGCCTCCTCAACCTTCTAAACTCCAGCGAGTACAGGCCAGTGCTGGCAAACGCTCATCATGTGCTAAAATGATGCTTGATGGTCCTGTATAGTTCCCTGACCATTTCTATAGTAGCGGTTCTGGAGGAGTAGATAAAGGCAGTGCTGATTGTCTCTAGCGGTAGCTTTGCTGCCTTACAGCAAATGCAGCGCCGGAGACTCAGGTTCGATCCTGACTACGGGCGCCGTCTGTACGGAGTTTGTACGTTCTCCCCGTGATCTGCGTGGGTTTTCTCCGAGATCTTCGGTTTCCTCCCACACTCCAAAGACGTACAGGTTTGTAGGTTAATTGACTGGGTAAATGTTTTTAAAAAATTGTACCTAGTGTGTGTAGGATAGTGTTAATGTGCGGGGATCGCTGGGCGGCGCGGACTCGGTGGCCGAAGGGCCTGTTTCCGCGCTGTATCTCTAAATCTAAAAAAATCTAGATTGCTGGCACCCACATTGTTTCATTGCATATGTTAAGGCTTTTAAAGATAATCACATCCACAAAACTGTTTTAGGATGACCCGTTAGTTTAGTTAAGTTTAGAGATACAGTGTGGAAGGCAGGCCCTTCGGCCACCGGGTCCGTGCCAACCGGCGATCCCCGCACATTAACACTATCCTACACCCACATGGGACAATTTACACTTATTCCACGCCAATTAACCTACAAACCTGTACGTCTTTGGAGTGTGGGAGGAAACCGAAGATCTCGGAGAAAACCCACACAGGTCACGGGGAGAACGTACAAACTCCGTACAGACGGCGCCCGTGGTCGGGATCGAACCCGGGTCTCTGGCGCTGCATTCGCTGTAAGGCAGCAACTCTAATGTAAAAATTGTCCCTAGTGGGTGTAGGATAGTGTTAATGTACGGGGATCGCTGGGCGGCACGGACTTGGTGGGCCGAAAAGGCCTGTTTCCGGCTGTATATATATGATATGATATGATATGATATACCCAACATCATCCACCTAACCTACTGAACATCATAGCCACCTAACCTACCCAACATCATAGCCACCTAACCTACTGAACATCATAGCTACCTAACCTGCCCAACATCATAGCCACCTAACCTACCCAACATCATAGCCACCTAACCTGCCCAACATCATAGCCACCTAACCTACCCAACATCATAGCCACCTAACCTGCCCAACATCATAGCCACCTAACCTGCCCAACATCATAGCTACCTAACCTGCCCAACATCATAGCCACCTAACCTACCCAACATCATAGCTACCTAACCTGCCCAACATCATAGCTACCTAACCTGCCCAACATCATAGCTACCTAACCTACCCAACATCATATCCACCTAACCTACAGAACATCATAGCCACCTAACCTACTGAACATCAAAGCCACCTAACCTACCCAACATCATCCACCTAACCTACCCAACATCATCCACCTAACCTACCCAACGTCATCCACCTAACCTACCCAACATCATCCACCTAACCTACCCAACATCATCCACCTAACCTGCCCAACATCATAGCCACCTAACCTACTGAACATCATAGCCATGTAACCTACCCAACATCATCCACCTAACCTACCCAACATCATAGCCACCTAACCTACTGAACATCATAGCCACCTAACCTACCCAACATCATCCACCTAACCTACCCAACATCATAGCCACCTAACCTACCCAACATCATAGCCACCTAACCTAAGATCAAAATTCAAAATTGGAAGTACGGTTTCTACTGAATGAGTATCACTTTAGCACCATCTTAAAGTCGAAGCATCGCATGTCAAGGAGCGCCTGCATAGGGAATGGAAGGAGACACACACAAAGCTGGAGTAGCCCTGTGGGTCAGGCAGTATCTCTAAAGGAAAGGTATCTGGGAGAATAGCAAGGGCTGGGTTCTGAAGGGGTTGATTAGCCCCGCTCGTGTTGGGTAGTGCAGAGGACCCAATGGATTGTACGCCCCTCTCCCGCTTTGTACGCACCTATTGGCAAGACCCACCCCACTCGGCCCAATCCTTTGGCGTTCAACTTCAGACTCTGTTTGATTACAATCCTTTGAAGCCCTCCCCCTCATCAAAAAAAATGTTTACAGTGCAATAAGCTAACGTTATTAACGCAATATTCCTATTTAAACAGAGAGTGCGGTTAAATATTAGCCTGTCGGTCTGTGAGATGTCTGTGCGTTGTAACTTTGTTCTGTAGCTGACAAGATCATATTAGGCAAACACTTATAACTGAGATAGCCTTTCAGCCAGTGGAAATGTTCCTACGATACTTGTGGCATGAAAGCATGCTCGTTGGCCGTTGTTATGCAACCCAAAACTACCTTGAAGGACCGTCGCAAAATCATCAAGAGAAATGGCGTTTCTGATTAAATATTAACGCCGTACTTTATCACGTTGATAACAGATCAGTCCAGTCGACAGGCAGCTTCAACAGCCCACCGGGTACAATGCACCCAGGCAACCCGCATTTAAACAGTCTGTTGCCTTGAACTTTGGCCCGCACTGAATATAAATCCAGACCGTGTTGCAATGGCGATCGGTGAGCTTTGCGAGCGTGAGCTAAAGGCCCAAAAGTGGTCTGGATGGGCAGGCACCAAGGGCAAAGCTTGACCCTGCCTCTCTGGTGCTGGCACGCAGAGTAAGGGTTGCCAACTATTAGCCGGGACATCCTGTATTTTGGGCTAAATAGGTCTGCCCCCTGTCCCGTATTAGAAGGGTTGCCAATTTCCTCACTCCCAAATACGGGACAAGGTGACGTCACCGCCCCGCGCCCCACGTGACCTCACCCAGCCAGCGGCCACGTGCTCCCACTCCACCAATGGCGGCCGGGCGGTGACGTCACCCTTTGTCCCTTATTTGGGAATGAGGGAGTTGGCAACCCTAGTGCAGAGAGACAAGGGGCAGAGGCACCGAGAGGGCACTGCCCAGGTCCCAAAGTGTTTCCCATCTCGGCAAATCAATGCCGGCTCACTGTTGAGAGGGAAAATCTGACATCAGGGACTCCCCACGACACCCATGGCTAACTCTCAGTCATCCTGCCCACACTGGGCGGCAAGGGTGGCGCAACGGTAGAGTTGCTGCCTCATAGCGCCGGAGACCCAGGTTCGATCCCGACTACGGGTGCTGTCCGTACGTTCTCCCCGTGACCTGCGTGGGTTTTCTCCGAGATCTTCGGTTTCCTCCCACACTCCAAAGACGTACAGGCTTGTGGGTGAATTGGCTTGGTGTAAATGTAAATTGTCCCCAGTGCGTGTGTAGGATAGTGTTAGTGTGCGGGGTTTGCTGGACGGCACGGACTCGGTGGGCCGAAGGGCCTTGTGTCTCTAAACTAAACTAAAACCCTAAGCACTGGGTCACAGAATGGTGTTTGCCCACTGTCTTTGATCATCACCAACACCAAGAAAGACACAGAGTGCTGGAGTAACTCAGCGGGTCAGGACACAAGGTCATCTGTGGAGAACGTGGACAGGTCTCGACCAGAAACATCTGGTGGACTGACCACTCTGCATTTAACAAGGACCTCCAGGGCTGTAACTCTCTCTCTTAAGTCCGACACCATCAGTGTGCCTGCACTCTTTAAGAGGAAACATTACACCATCTCGTCATGCACCACACGCTCAGGAAGCCCCCCTTCTCAAGATTTGGTTTAATAGATCCTTGCTGGGCCCTTGGAAAATGGTCTGAGAAAGGGTCTCGACCCGAAACGTCACCCATTCCTTCTCTCCAGAGATGCTGCCTGACCGGCTGAGTTACTCCAGCTTTTCGTGTCTATCCTTGGAACATGTTTGCGCGTTTGTTCGTTCGTTCGTTCCGGTGAAGGCGCTGTGCACACGGCAGCCAGCCAACAGTCTCTTGTCTTTTTATCACTTTTAATTTAATTTTAATTTCAACTTTTTGTTGTGTGTTGTGTGTTGTTGGCAGACCACTTTCCCTCCGAGGATGAATATCGCATCGTATCACAGAAACATGGAGATATAGAAAACAGGTGCAGCAGGAGGCCATTCGGCCCTTCGAGCCAGCACCGCCATTCATTGTGATCATGGCTGATCATCCACAATCAGTAACCCGTGCCTGCCTTCTCCCCATATCCCTTGATTCTACCAGCCCCTAGAGCTCCATCTAACTCTCTTTTAAATTCATCCAGTGAATTGGCCTCCACTGCCCTCTGTGGCAGAGAGTTCCACAAATTCACAACTCTCTGGGTGAAAAGGTTTTCTTCTCACCTCAGTTTTGAACGGCCTCCCCTTTATTCTTCGAATGTGGCCCCCCGGTTCTGGACTTCCCCCAACATTGGGAACATTTTTCCTGCATCCAGCTTGTCCGGTCCTTTCATAATTTTATACTTTGCTAAAAGATCCCCTCTCATCGTTCTAAATTCCAGCGAATACAAATGCCTGTCGGCAGACCAATTCCCCCTCCCGTGGGGGGTGAATAAAGTTCTATCGTATCGTCACGAGAGAGGTGGCGGCAGAGAAGAGAGACCCCCATCTCTGTGCTCCCCTGTGCACTGAATGGTGTACGTGGGGCGGGGGAAATGCCGTAGAATGGAGCAGTGTTCTGTTAGCAGTAAGGGAGAGGAGGGGGGGGGGGGGGGGGGAGGCAAGGCGTGGTGGGGATGGGGGTGGGTGTGGGGGAAAGAGCTCTCCTTCCCTCCTTCACTCAAAAAACTAGCCAGCACAGAAGGTAAAGGAGAATTCCAACGCCCTGCTCACTTTGGTGATTATTTTCATTGCAAATCAAGCTGACAGCCCTAAAATAAATCATGTTTTAGTTGGGATACCGGAATATTTAGTCTTGGGGTCCCACTGAGGCTTCAATGGTGGTCTGGCAGTGCTGGTGGGAACAGAAGGCAGACCTCCTGATTCTACACACCGATGAGGGCCAAGGAAGAGCGTTTGTCGGCACTGGGCCTGTACTCGCTGGAGTTTAGAAGGATGAGGGGGGGGGACACCTCATTGAAACGTGCCGAAAGCCTTGGATCGAGAGTGTGTGGAGAATATGTTTCCACCAGTGGGGGAGAGTTTAGGACAGCCTCAGAATCAAAGGGCGTTCTTTCAGGAAGGAGACTAGGAGGGACTTCTTTAGTCAGAGAGTGGTGAATCTGTGGAATTCTTTGCCACAGAAGGTTGTGGAGGCCAAGTCGGTGGATATTTTTAAGGCAGAGATAGAAAGATTCTTGATTAGCGCGGGTGTCAGGGGTTACGGGGAGAGTGGCGCAGCGGTAGAGTTGCTGCCTTACAGCGAATGCAGTGCCTGAGATTCAGGTTCGATCCTGACTACGGGCACCGTCTGCACGGAGTTTGTACGTTCTCCCCGTGACCTGCGTGGGTTTTCTCCGAGATCTTCGGTTTCCTCCCATACTCCAAAGACGTACAGGTTTGTAGGTTAATTGAGTCATACACCGAGGAAACAGGCCCTTTGGCCCAACCTTTCCCTGCCAACCAGGCCCCATCTACACTATTCCCACCTGCCTGCGTTTGGCCCATATCCCTCTAAACCTGTCCTAACCATCTACGATGTACCCGTCCAAAGATTTTTTAGATGTTGCGATAGTACCTGTTTAAACGTTGTGATAAAGCCTGCCCCAAAAGACCTTGTTTAATTTAGTTTAGCGTAATGTCACATGTAACGAGGTACAGTGAAAAGCTAGTTTGCTGCGTGCTATCCAGTCTACAAACTGTCTTCAGTAGACAGGTACAGGATAAAGGGAATAATGTTCAGTGCAAGATAAAATCCAGGGAAGTATGATTAAAGATAGTCCAAGGTTTGGTGGGATGTCAGGGCCGCACTTGTTGCTGTTAGGATGGTTCAGCTGCTTGATAACAACTTGGAAGAAACTGTCCGTGAATCTGGAGGTGTGCGTTTTCAAACTTCTGTACCTCCTGCCTGATGGGAGAGGGGAGATGAGGGAGTGACCATCCGGTATCTCCAAACTAAACTAAACTAAACTCTCGCTAAGTTCTTGCGATCTTGGATGGAGGGGTTTCAAATGAACTGAGAAAACTTAGACCGATGGATTTCTGTCGGACATTGGGAGTGGGAGTTGGGGAAGTGAGACGGAGAGATAGAGATAAAGTGTGGAGCACACGCACACACACATGTATGTGCACACACACGTACACGCGCGCGCGCACACACACACAAGCGCACACGCACACACATGTACACACAAATGCACGAGCACACACACACACAATCACACGGACATACACACGCAGAAACATGCACACACGCGCGCGCACACACACGCACAGGCAGAAACACGCAGACACACACACACACACACTGACATGCGAAGTCACACGCACAAACAAACACACACACACACACACACACACACACACACACACAGCCATGATCAGAGAAACAAACTCTTGGAGTGAATGGCCCAGTGGGTAGCAAGGAATGAATCAGAAAAGTCAAGGACGTGCTGAAAGAATGCAGAGCAAGAATAGAGATCATTTCGAGGCAACTATTCCAGGACGCAGACGAGACAGAATCTTGTCTGCAACACCAAAGCCAACTTTAAGGCCAACTTTGGCCTTGTAACACTACATTACTATTCTCCATGGACGGGCAGTAATGTTTAACAGGGCACGGCTTCAATATAAATATTCGTATGGTCAAAGTCTTTTAATAACAAGCACTTCAAAGCATTCGATCCCCATTAGGTATCAACATCAATTCTGGGAAGCTGCTTGTTGATATTAAAAGTTAAGTCAATATTTTTGCCGTACACCCTGTTCTCAGCTGAATATAAGTGATTAACCCTTGCATAAGTTTGGGAACAGATTATCACGTCTCAGATGAGATTTGTGCTAAGGGTGGTGAATGGAGTCAACTACTTTTGACTGTTGTACTTTAGTTTAGTTTAGTTTAGAGATACAGCGCGGAAACAGGCCCTTCGGCCCACCGAGTCCGCGCCGACCAGCGATCCCCGCACACTAACACTATCCTACACCCACTAGGGACAATTTACACATACACCAAGCCAATTAACCTACAAACCTGTACGTCTTTGGAGTGTGGGAGGAAACCGAAGATCTCGGAGAAAACCCACGCAGGTCACAAGAACGTACAAACTCCGTGCAGACAGCACCCGTAGTCGGGATCGAACCCGGGTCTCCGGCGCTGTGAGGCAGCAACTCTACCGCTGCGCCACCGTGCCGCCATTATGTATGTAATAGTGCAAGGTTAAATGTGTTGTACATTTACAATTTTACCAAGCCAATCAACCTACAAACCTGCACGTCTTTGGAGTGTGGGAGGAAACCGAAGATCTCGGAGAAAACCCACGCAGGTCACGGGGAGAACGTACAAACTCTGTACAGACGGCACCCGTGGTCGGGATCGAACCCGGGTCTCTGGCGCTGCAAACGCCGTAAGGCAGCAACTCTACCGCTGCGCCACCGTGCCGCCCACGTAAACTCACGATGAACGGGCTGGATAGAATGGACAGGGAGAGGATGTTTCCAGTAACAGGATAGAGTAGAACCAGGGGGCACCGACTCAGATTCAAAGGACGTATCTCCAATGGAGATGAGAAGGAATTTCTTCAGCCAGAGGGTAGTGGATTTGTGGAATGCATTGCCACAGGCAGCTGTGTGGAGGTCAGGTCATCGGGTATTTTTAAATCAGGGATTGATAGGCTCTTGATTAGTAAGGGTGTCATGGGTTACAGGAAGAGAATGGGGTTGAGCTGGAAAGGTGGATCAGCCATGAGTTAATGGCGGCATAGACCTGATGGGCTGAATGGCCTAATTCTGCTCCTATGTCTTATGGACTGGTGTTCTGGTGTTATTTTCTTTACCAGGGTCAACCCAAAGGACCTTTCACTAATGATACACGAGGAAAGGTAGCAGCCAAAACGACACTCTCCCTTCCAACACTGAGATAAAGAGCAGATAGTCGGTATTTAGTCACGTTAACGGGAGGGTAATTAATGGCTAAGGTGTCTGTACAAACGGTTTAAAGTAGTGCCATGTAGAAATAAGGAACTGCAGATGCTGGTTTACAGAAAAAGGCACAAAGTGCTGGAGTAACAGCCACGATTGAATGGCGGAGTAGACTTGACGGGCCGAATTGAGCCTAATTCTGCTCCTACAACATGAACTCGGCAGGCAGCATCTCTGGAGAACATGGATATGTGACGTTTCAAAAAAAAAATTGTCTCTAGTGTTTGTCGGGTAGTGTTAATGTGTGGGGATAGCTGGTCGGTGCGGACTCTGTAGGCTGAAGGGCCTGTTTCCACAGTCATCTACCTCATCTACTGTCTCCGCTGTTCCAGGTGTGGACTCCTGTATATCGGCGAAACCAAGCGCAGGCTCGGCGATCGTTTTGCTGAACACCTCCGCTCAGTCCGCCTAAACCTTCCTGGTTTCCCGGTTGCTCAACACTTTAACTCTCCATCCCATTCCCAATCTGATCTTTCTGTCCTGGGCTTCCTCCATTGTCAGAGTAAGGCCCAGCGCTAATTGGAGGAACAGCACCTCATATTTCGCTTGGGCAGCTTACACCCCAGCGGTATGAACATTGACTTCTTTAACTTCAAGTAGGCCTTGCTTTCCCTCTCTCTCTCCATCCCCTCCCCCTTTCCCAGTTTTCCGACAAGTCTTACCGTCTCCGACTACATTCTATCTCTGTCCCGCCCACTCCCCTGACATCAGTCTGAAGAAGTTGGAATGTCACCCATTCCTTCTCTCCTGAGATGCTGCCTGTCCCACTGAGTTACTCCAGCATTTTGTGTCTGTCTCTGGCTAAAGTCATGTTTGGAAGCATTGACTACAGCCATGGTCAGGATCTTGTGTGAACTTCTAGGATGGATCCCGGTCACTTTATCTCAGCCCGACAACCTGGTTGCGTCCATTGGGTTGACGTTAAGGTCAGCTACATCCTCTGATAAAACATTCAAACTGGATTGGGAAGCTAAGCATTGTAGCACATTCCAGTTCAAATTGGATCTATTGTATATTCTCATCAAATATTCAAGTTTGAGTTGGCTGTGTTATGCTGAGAAATCATTCATGATGTAGTTTTACATTTATTTTTAATTTTAGAGATACAGGGCGGAAACAGGCCCTTCGGCCCACCGAGTCCGCACCGACCAGCGATCCCCGCACATTAACACTATCCTACACACACTAGGGACAATTTACAATTATACCAGGCCAATTAACCTGCAAACCTGTTCGTCTTTGGAGTATGGGAGGAAACCAGAGCTCCCGTGGAAAACACACCAGGTCACGGGGAGAACGTACAAACTCCATACAGACAGCATCCGTAGTCGGGATCGCACCCGGGTCTCTGGCACTGTGAGGCGCCACCGTGCCGCCCTCCTCTGATAAAACATTCGAACTGGATTGGGAAGCGAAGCCCAACAACACATTCCAGTTCAAGTTGGATCCATTGTATATTCTGATCAAATATTCAACTTTGGGTTGGGTGTGTTCTGCTGAGGAATCATTCCTGGTGGAGTTAGTTGGTGCCATGGCGAGGTCGTTCTGTACCATCCAGCCCAGTGTGGACTGGCTGCTTGCTAACCAATGGAATTCAGACTGGCCGGTAACCAATGGGATTCAGACTGGGTGCCGACCAATCAGATTCAGATTGGCCACTGACCAATCAGATTCAGATTGGCCACTGACCAATCAGATTCAGGCTGACCATTGACCAATCAGATTCAGGCTGACCATTGACCAATCAGATTCAGACTGAGCGCTGACCAATCAGATTCAGACTGGGCACTGACCAATTAGATTCAGACTGACCAGTAACCAATGGGATTCAAATGTGGTTCAGACTGGGCGCCGACCAATCAGATTCAGGCTGTCCATTGACCAATCAGATTCAGACTGGGCAATGACCAATCAGATTCAGACTGGGCACTGACCAATCATATTCAGTCTGGGCACTGACCAATCAGATTCAGACAGACCATTGACCAATCAGATTCAGACTGGGCGCTGACCAATCAGATTCAGAGTAGGCACTAACCAATCGGATTCAGAGTGACCATCAACCAATCCGATTTGGACTGGCAGCTAACCAATGGGCTTTGGACTGGCCAGGGTCCAATCAGGCTTGGGGTGGCCGCATTGAAGTGGCTCTGGTGCAGTTGGCTTTGCAGTGCCCGTACACTGGAGGTACAGTAGGCGGTGAAGAAGGTCATCTAAGTTTGCAACAGATCTTTTTAATCAATTTACAGGCGGCACAGTGGCAGAGCTGCCAGCTCACAGCGCCACAGACCCGGGCGCCATCCTGGCTCTCCTCCAGAAGCATCTCATTGGGTTTGGAATGGCGCGGGGACGAGATGAGGGGGTGGAAGGCTCAGTGTAAACTACCGCACTCTTGGTTATTTACACACCAGGCCCCAAGCAATTCAGAGGCCACCTTCTGTACTGATGGCTCTACCCGAACTAATGACAGGGCATAAAAATTCCACTCCTTCCACCCCCACCACCTTTGATTTTAATTAGACGCAGAGAGAAAGGAGTGGTTATTTTTGATTGGCATCTAATTTCGGGGAGCTTTAATCTTGCAGTTTGCAACAACTTTGGAAACCTCACATTAAAGCCCATCTTATTCTCCGCGTCCAGAATCCATTATTCACTGTTGTAACTCCACCCCAAAGCCACCTACAAAGCAATGTCTGCACATTGATTAAAGTTGTGGAGGAGCCTTTCATGTAGACGATCAGAGGTAGTGTGGAAACCCATTATTACACCGACCCTGTCCTTTAGCTCCAACAGGTTCTGGCAATCCTCCTGTTCCAGTCCTAGGGTCAAGATGAGGGTCTTAGAGTCACAGAGTGATATAGTGTGGAAACAGGCCCTTCGACCCAACTTGCCCACACCAGCCAGCTGCACTCGTCCCACCTGCCCGCGTTCGGTCCAAACCTGTCCTATCCATGTACCTGTCTAACCGTCTCTTAAACTTTGCCTCTACTACCTCCTCTGGCAGCTTGTTCCATACACCCACCACCCTTTGTGTGAAAGAGTTACCCCTCAGATTCCTATTAAATCTTTCCCCCCTCACCTTAAACCTATGTCCTCTGGTCCTCTGTTTCGATTCACTTACTCTGGGCAAGAGACTTTGTGCATCTACCTGATCTATTCCTCTCATGATTTTATACATCTCTCTAAGATCACCCCTCATTCTCCTGCGCTCCAAGGAATAGAGTCCCAGCTGACACAACCTCTCCCTGTAGCTCAGGCCTTCTGAGGGGTGTGGGAATGTTCGACCATTAGTTGCTCATCTGATCTTAAAGGAATCATGTTCAGCACAGATATTGTGGGCCGGAAGGGCCAGTCTTGTGCAGTACTGTTCAATCATCAGACGCTGGTTTAAACCGAAGATAGAGTCAACACAAAATGCTGGAGTAACTCAGCAGGATAAGCAGTATCTCTGAAGAGAAGGAATAGGTGATGTTTCGGGTTGAGATATGAAGAAGGGTCTCGACCCGAAACGTCACCCATTCCTTCTCTCCAGAGATGCTGCCTGCCCCACTGAGTTACTCCAGTACTGTTCTTTGTTCTATGTTCTAAAAACAACAACTTTCAAAGACACCAAGTCATAATTATGGCTTAGCAACTCATTAAAAACTCTCACTTTCAGTAACAAAACATAATGTTACACAGTGTTTTACAGTCTGTTGGAATCTGGCGTTCTTTCCAGCATGGAAACAAAGAACTGCAGATGCTGGTTTACAAAAAAAAAAGACACAACGTGCTGGAGTAACTCAGTGGGTAAAGCAGCATCTCTGGAGAGAACGTGGATAGGTGACGTTTCAGGTTGGAACCATACCTGAGACATCACCTATCCACGCACACAAGAGATGCTGACTGACCTGCTGAGTTACTCCACCACTTTGTGTCCTTCCTTCCAAAACAGCGGGTCAGGCAACATCTCTGGAGAAGGTGATCGACGGGTAATTTACCGGATCGAGACCCTTCCTCAGACTCGTTGCTCTCAGAAGCTTGAAAGCGCGAACCTTTCAGACTCAGGACAGCTTCTTCCCCTCTGTTATCAGACTACTGAATTGTCCTTTCATAAGCTAGGGCACTGTCTGATTCACCTCTACCCCATTGCGGATATTGGACTTTCTCTCTGGAACTGATGCGTTACAATTCTGAGATATTCTATTCTGCTTCCCCTTCACTCAAACTAGTCTATTTGAGTTTGACTTGATGGTATTGTGTCTAGTATTATCTGATGAAATTGGATAGCTTGCAGAACAAACCTTCGCTACATATCGCGGTCCACATGACAATAATCATAAGATCTGGATAGAGCTCTTAAGGATAGCGGAGTGAGGGGGTATGGGGAGAAGGCAGGAACGGGGTACTGATTGAGAGTGATCAGCCATGATCACATTGAATGGCGGTGCTGGCTCGAAGGGCTGAATGGCCTACTCCTGCACCTATTGTCTATTGTCTATTGTCTATTATCACACGACCTACTGTAGGAGCAGAATTAGGCCATTCTGACATTCGATCATGGCTGATCTATTTATCCCTCTCAACCCCAGTCTCCTGCCTTCTCCCTGTAATCTTTCACACCCTCACTAATCAGGAACCTATCAGTGTAGCAGTGACTCTGTCCACTGGTACTCGATTCCCCTACTCTGGGCGAGACATTCTGTGCATCCACCCGATTTATTTCGCTCAAGATTTTATACACCTCAATAAGATCACTCCTCATAGAAACATAGAAAATAGGTGCAGGAGTAGGCCATTCGGCCCTTCGAGCCTGCACCGCCATTCAATATGATCATGGCTGATCATCCAACTCAGTATCCCGTACCTGCCTTCTCTCCATACCCCCTGATCCCTTTAGCCACAAGGGCCACATCTAACTCCCTCTTAAATATAGCCATTGAACTGGCCTCGACTACCTTCTGTGGCAGAGAATTCCACAGATTCACCACTCTCTGTGTGAAAAAAAACTTTCTCATCTCGGTCCTAAAAGACTTCCCCCTTATCCTTAAACTGTGACCCCTTGTTCTGGACTTCCCCAACATCGGGAACAATCATCCTGCATCTAGCCTGTCCAACCCCTTAAGAATATGTAAGTTTCTATAAGATCCCCCCTCAATCTTCTAAATTCCTCTTGCACTGTACCTCACGGTATTTGACAATAAACTAGATGTGACCCTCCTCTACTTCTACTGCTAGGGTTGCCAACTGTCCCGTATTAGCGGGAACATCCCATATTTTGGGCTAAATTGGCTTGTCCCGTATGGGACCGCCCTTGCCCCGTATTGGGCCCGGGGGGCGCTGCAGGCCGAACAGTGTGGTAGGAAAAAAACTGCAGATGCTTGTTAAAATCTGTGCCTACCTTCCGGACAGTGTAGGCGCGGTGTGGACAGTGTAGGCCCGGAGGCCTGACGCCGCCTAACGGAGGTTGCCTAGCAACCTGCCTCGCGGGTAGACACAAAATGCTGGAATAACTCAGCGGGACAGGCGGCATCTCCGGATAGAAGGAACGGGTGACGTTTCGGGTCGTTGGTTGTTGCCCGGAACCTTAACCTGGCTGAAGAAGGGTCTCTACCTGAAACGTCACCCATTCCTCCTCTCCGGAGACGCTGCCTGTCCCGCTGAGTAACTCCAGTAATTTGTGTCTACCAGCATCTGCAGTTCCACCCGACAATGGAAACGACAAACCCCAGATAATAACGATAATAAACCTAAAGCTGAATCCAAACATCGGCCCTTCCTTCCCCAACTCTGAAGGCCTCACTCTCTTGCGGAGTCCATTACCAGCTCAGTAGGGTCCAAGACAGGCAGCCCTGGGCGGTGGAGGTGGTTTGGACGGGGGAGTCATCAATCAGCCTGGTGCTGACAGCACTGGGTGTGTTGTTGCAGGGGGCCGGGGTTGGAGTGGCAGGGAGGGAGGGGGCCTCTAATCCTCGCTCACTCCCGGCCGAGGTAAGGAGCTCCTGTGTTCCTCGGAGTTTAGCCGGACTTGGCAGCTCCCACAGAGACGGAGGTGATCGGGTTACAGCCTCCCCCCCCCCCACCAGAGTCCGCAGTAATGACAACTCCTGAATCCTTTGTACATTCGTACAGATTCGCAGCGCGGGAAAGGGAAGGGCAGGCCAGGGAGGGGTGGCAAGGCGGTTGCCAACTGTCCCGTATTTTGCGCTGAATTGCTTTGCCCTGTACTGGACCGACCTTGTCCCGTATTAGTAGGGTTGCCAACTTCCTCACTCCCAAATAAGGGACTAAGTCCTCTGGTCCTCGATTCCCCCTACTCTGGGCGAGAGATTCTGTGCATCCACCCGATTTATTCCGCTCAAGATTTTATACACCTCAATAAGATCACCCCTCATCCTCCTGCACTGTACCTCAGGGTATTTGACAATAAACTAGACGTGACCCTCCTCTACTTCTACCGCTAGGGTTGCCAACTGTCCCGTATTAGCCGGGACATCCCATATTTTGGGCTAAATTGATTTGTCCCGTACGGGACCGCCCTTGTCCCGCATTGGGCCCGGGGGGTGCTGTAGGCCGAACAGTATGGTAGGAAAAAAACTGCAGATGCTGGTTAAAATCAGTGCCTACCTTCCGGACAGTGTAGGTGCGGTGTGGACAGTGTAGGCCCGGAGGCCTGACACTGCCTAACGGAGGTTGCCTAGCAACCTGCCTCCCGGGTAGACACAAAAAGCTGGAGTAACACAGCGGGATCGCCAGCATCTCTGGATAAACGTCACCCTTCTCTCCAGAGATGCTGCCTGACCCGCTAAGTTACTCCAGCTTTTTGTGTCTACCTTCGATTTAAGATTATTAAGGGGTTGGACGCGTTAGAGGCAGGAAACATGTTCCCAATGTTGCGGGAGTCCAGAACAAGGGGCCACAGTTTAAGAATAAGGGGTAGGCCATTTAGAATGGAGATGAGGAAAAACTTTTTCAGTCAGAGAGTTGTGAATCTGTGGAATTCTCTGCCTCAGAAGGCAGTGGAGGCCAATTCTCTGAATGCATTCAAGAGAGAGCTAGATAGAGCTCTTAAGGATAGCGGAGTCAGGGGGTATGGGGAGAAGGCAGGAACGGGGTACTGATTGAGAATGATCAGCTATGATCACATTGAATGATGGTGCTGGCTCGAAGGGCCGAATAGCCTCCTCCTGCACCTATTGTCTATTGTCTAAACCAGCATCTGCATTTATTTTTCCTACACAACCCGCCTCAATAGACAATAGGTGCAGGAGGAGGCCATTCGGCCCTTCGAGCCAGCACCGCCATTGAATGTGATCATGGCTGATCATTCTCAATCAGTACCCCGTTCCTGCCTTCTCCCCATACCCCCCTCCCAGCCCGGGCGGCCGCCATTGATGGAGTGGGAACACGTGGGCCGTGGGCTGGGTGAGGTCACGTGGGGCGCGGGGTGGTGACGTCACCCTGTCCCGTATTTGGGAGTGAGAAAGTTGGCAACCCTATCCCAAGCCTATGCTACACCAGCCAGCTTTTATGCTCTCTGAAAACTCGGGAACAATAAACTCCAGCGAGTACAGGCCCAGTGCCTTCAAACGCTTATCATATGTTAACCCAATCATTCCAATGATCATTCTCGTAAACCTCCTCTGGACCCTCTCCAACGCCAGCACAACCTGGTGTGTCGGAAGGAACTGCAGGTGCTGCTTTAAACCGAAGATAGACACAAAATGCTGGAGAAACTCAAGGCAGGTTCAGGTAGCATCTCTGGAGAGAAGGAATGGGAAGAAGGGTCCCGACCCGAAACATCACCCATTCCTTCTTTCCAGAGATGCTGCCTGTCCCGCTGAGTTACTCCAGCATTTTATGTCTGGCATCACAACCTTCCTGAGATATGTGGCCTGGATCTGCACACAAAATTAAAAAATCTGAAAATGAGTCCAAAACTGCAGTTATGGAAACCTAGAAAGTATGTGCATGACTAGGCCTTTCGGCCCTTCATGCCAGCACCACCATTCAAAATGATCATGGCTGATCATCCAGAATTACTACCCTGTTCCTGATTTTTTCCCCATTGTCCCTTGATTCCATTAGCCCTTGGAGCTAAATCTAACTCTCTAGATGTCAGTGAATCGGCCTCCACTGCCTTCTGTGGCAGAGAATTCCACAGATTCAAAACTCTCTGGGTGTAAATGGGTTACCCCACTCTCCACTCTCTAGGCACCGAGGGGTAATTCACAGCAGCTGGTTAACCTCCTGAACCTGCACTTCTTTGGGATTTGGGAGGAAACCGGAACACCCGGAGCACACCCACAAGGTCACACAGGGAGAACATGCAAACTCCGTACAGACAGCACATGAGTTCCGGTTCGAACCTGTGTCTCTGGGGCCATGAGGCAGCAGCTCCACCCGCTGCGCCGCCCACTGTGGTAATGATATTGGTGCAGGAGGAGGCCATTCGGCCCTTCGAGCCAGCACCACCATTCAAAATAATCATGGCTGATCGTCCACAATCAGTAACCCGTGCCTGCCTTCTCCCCATATCCATTGATTCCATTAGCCCCTAGAGCTCTATCTAACTCTCTCTTAAATCCATCCAGTGAATTGGCCTCCACTGCCTTCTGTGGCAGAATTCCACAAATTCGCAACTCTCTGGGTGAAAAAATTCCTTCTCACCTCAGTTTTAAATGGCCTCCCCTTTATTCTAAGACTGTGTGGCCCCTGGTTCTGGACTCCCCCAACATTGGGAACATTTTTCCTGCATCTAGCTTGTCCAGTCCTTTTATAATTTTTGCACGTCTCTATAAGATCCCCTCTCATCCTTCTAAATTCCACTGAATACTCTGCCTCAGACTGGAATTCTCTGCCTCAGAAGGCAGTGGAGGCCAATTCTCTGAATGCGTTCAAGAGAGAGCTAGATAGAG